>NC_035438.2:39252777-39525277 GCF_002127325.2 Helianthus annuus
AGAGAAGTTTTTTTTTTTTTTTTTTTTTAACTTGTCCTAGAGTGTCGGGAATCCAAGGTTTTTATAGGTTTTATTTTTATTTTATTTACAATCCTATTCGTTATGATTTATTTTGAAGTTTTCATAAGATAAACTACTTATTTTGGCATAACATGCCTTATTAAAATTCCATTTATATACAAGTTCACATACCTCACGGGAGATCACTCAACACTCGGCCGAAGGTGTATATTTAAGTGAATCACTCGAGAGCGGCACGGACTTACATTTTCCATAGGCTTGCCAAGCGATCAATCCTCCTCCTTTTTAACTTTTTACCTTTGTAAATATCAAGAGGACTTTTGGGGTGAAGGCTTGGGTTTAAAGGTGGGTGGTTGGTTAGTGGTTAGTAAAAAGGGCGAAAATCGTAACAAGTGTCGGTTTTCATAAAATACCTTATTTTTAGTGACATTTATTTTTGAAGTATTTCTCCAAACAAGCTTTTGTAGCTTTTGTTTGTTTTTGACTTCATTATTCGTATATATATATATATATATATATATATATATATATATATATATATATATATATATATATATATATATATATATATATTTTTCGTCACATAGAGGGTATGTTTATGAAAAACCGAGCTTGTTACTAAAATAAGGGTGAAAAAAAATGAAAAAGGTTTTTGGTGGGTAAAAAAAAATTGTTTTGGGGGTAATGAAATGAAAGGTTTAGGCTCAAAGGGGTTTTCTAGGGGGGTTTTGGGTAGGTAAAAAAAATGAAAAATAATGGTTTTGAAAGAAAAATAGTTAGTCCTAATGCCTCCATCATTTACTTACTTGGGTTTAAGTTGGTAAGGACCGGGAGTGTATCGTCGTGGCAAGTTCTAGATTTGTAAAGACCGAGCGGCTATTCACACAAGAAACGAAAAATGAGCATTTAATATAAATATGTGTATTTTTATGCTCAATAAAGGCTCAAAACTCACTTTTGTGGGAATGGGTTTTTAACGTGACCAAGTATATATAATCGAATTTTTAACTAGACTTGTTATACCGTTTCATAATTTTCTTATGTTAGTTTTTTTTATCACGACGCTATCGGTTGTAAATTTGTAAAAATATAACCCTTTTTATAACTTGTTATTCCCAACTTAAACTAAGACAAGTAAATAAATAAAAAAAAATGAAAAATGTTTTTGAAAAAATTTGGGGTGTTTAGCGGTTCCAATAGAGTTTTGTGTAAGGCTTGTTTTAGGACTTTGCAAAATTTCAAGGTTTTAGCATTCCCCCCACACTTAAATTACACATTGTCCTCAATGTGTCCAAAAATAAAGTCTTTGGTTGATTAGAATGTGAAAAAGTGTGTTTAAAAACAAAGATTTGTGTTACTGGCACTCTGGACACGGCCCCGTGTTGACCGGGCACGGCCCCGTGGTCAAGTGCCAGTAACAAAAATTATAGAATTGAAACAGAAGCCTGGACACGGGGGCGTGTCCGCTGAACACGGCCCGTGTCCAGTTACCTGAACTGGGTGATTTCCTGCAGGGGGCTCAGCACGGGGCCGTGTTGGTTGGGCACGGCCCGTGTGGAGCCTTCTGTTATGGAGATTTTTGTCGGTTTGTTCTGTTCTTCTGCATGGTTCCATTTTTCTCGTTCCCTTTTTCATCCATTACCACCACGAGTCCATAAATCATAAAAACCATCATAACATTGCTAATCATAAAGACATTACATAAAGATAAAAATTACATAGATATTAAGCTTATGGAGTTCTAGCCCTATGTTTTATTTAATTTAGCAAAATTTCCAAGAATCTACTGATCTTGGTTAGATAAGGCTTTGTAGAGCTCCACTTTTCGGGCGCGGTTCTCCTCACATGTCGGCAAGCCACTCCTCTACCTCCCTTGGAAGGAGGAAGGAGGGCTCGTTTGCATTTGTTTGAGGAGTTTCAACTTCCGCCGGAACTTCTTGTGGGTTTTCCATAGGAGGTTCCGCGGGGATGTCTCCCCACCCGGTAGGGTTGTTAATACCGAGTGCCAGGTTCCAGTCTTGTTGTGGAAGAACTGGTTCCATAGGGGGTGCCACCAAAATGTTTAACCTTTGGTGCAAAAGGTTAATCTCTTGGAAGCTGCTTTCCAATCCCATTGTAAGATCGTTAATACGGTCAATGAGGACCTCCTCCACGGATGTCATTTCATCGAGAGCTTCCCTTAGCGCTATCACGTAGTGCACAAGTGTAGCTTCAACGGAGGGCCTCCTTCCCCTTCGGCTGTTTGAGGAATGCACGGATGATGTTTCGCTGTTTTCACTCGCCATTCTACGAAAAATAAACCAGAAATAGTTTATAAGACGAAACAGCTTCTGGACACGGCCCCGTGCTCACTGAGCACGGCCCCGTGTTCATCTTTCTGCAGAATTTTGGAGCAAGGAACCTTGGTTTTTCAAGTTATTTTCTGAGTTTGTGCAAGCTTTTTGACAGTAAATAACTCTAAACAATGCTACATAACATGTTTTTACCAAGATTCCATGACCAAAACTCCTTGTTTCCTACCATAAAGATTGAAAATTCAAACTTTTCATGGTGGCTTTTGAAGAAAGATGAAGAAGAAGGAAATGTCTAGAAGAGGAAAGGACAAGATGGGTTGTTGGAAACTTCTTTTAGACTTACCTAGGATTGTTTGAGAGAAGATTCCTTCAAATCTCTGTCCCCAAGTTGGTCCAAATGTGCAGGAATTTTGGCTGCATTTATAGAAAATGACAGCCTGCTGCACACGGCCCCGTGTCCGCTGGACACGGCCCCGTGTGCAGATGAAATTCTGACACAGTTTGTCCGTATTCTGACGTTCTGATCAGATAGGAATCTTTTGGTGGACACGGGGGCGTGTTGGCCGAGCACGGCCCCGTGTCGGAAAGCTGGCTTTATGAAGTTTTGTCTTTATTAAGGAGCTAACTTGTATCGGGTGGCTCCTGACTTGTTGGAACAACCCCAAAGTGCCTAAGATACCTTAATTGTCCTATACTAAGGCGAGAACGCAAGAGGTTGTCGGTGAGGGTAATTCCTATTTTCATTCTAGGTGGACAAGTCCAACCCTTTTCCGGGCTCTCGTTAAAGAAGGTGTATGCCGAATCGCTCAGGTCTATGTATGCACCGAACGAGGTCGATGGGGAGTCCTTCACGGCACAATCGGCACAGGGACGACTATCGTCCACGTTTTGTTTAGGAAGAAAGGTATTTTCGGGAGCAACGAGGTTGTCAGAATGCGGTTCCAACATTTCCTCATGGTCATCATCTTGGGATGGATCTAAAAAATCCTTCCTAAGTTCTTTTGACCAATTTAGAAGTAGTTCTTCTAGTTGAAATAGCTCGTCAAGGAGCATTTCTCCTAGAATGTCTGGCTGGGCGCATTCAAGGGAGAAATAATGTTTATTTTTACTTTCGCCCCTCTTAAAGTTACAAGGAATTGGTGGGTCTATATAGTGTGGCCTATAAGTGAGGAAGAAACATTTTAATTCCTCATGTTCGCCTCCACATATTCGACACCACAAACCATAAGAGTGCCGAAAGTAAAAAGAATCATTATTACTCATGTTTGTATCAGAAATTACCAACCGCCGGGATCAAACGGTTCTGTTTTCAGCAACTGAATCTTGGTCACGGGGGCGTGTTGAGTGGACACGGCCCCGTGTTCAGCCTACTGTCTGATATAAAACAGGATTGCCAGTTCCAATTATTGGGCACGGGGCGTGTTCAGCGGGCACGGCCCCGTGCTGAGCTCTGCAGAAGCTGAAAAATCTAAAAAAAAATCCTAAAAATTAAAGAAAAATAAAAAGATGATTAGGCCGTTGATTCCTAACTTTCTTAAAATCCTTGTGTCCCCGGCAGCGGCGCCAAAAACTTGATGTGCGTGAAGTGTGTTATATTTTTAGATATATATTTAAGCCCTTTTTACACTTTTAGCCAAGTTTTAAATTTATAAAACACGATATTTACTAACACTAAACACACATATGGGCAAGTGCACCCATCGTGGACGTAGTATAGTGTTGGTAAGATACCGAGGTCGTCCAAGGACACAAGAGCTTTTAATACCGGTTTATCCTCAACGTCTAATCAAATCAAAAAGTTAGAAAAATGTTTTAAACTAAGAAAAATAAAAACTAACTAAATGCTGAAAAATAAAATAAAATAAAAACAGATAGACAAGATGAATCACTTGGATCCGACACGTGTATTAGTATAACCTTTGATTATTTTCGCACTTTTGCACTTGTTTAAGAGATTATCTTAGTTATTGTAGTAGGCCCCTCTTTTGAAGGCGACGTTACCCTCAACCCAGTAGTTTGAGTCAGCAAGGATACAATCCTAAAGGGTCGGATTATTGAAAGATAATGAATTAAGTTATTAATGCAAATTATGGTAGGCCCCGCTTTTGGCGGTGACGTTACCCTCGGCTAAGTAGTCTGAGTCAGCAGGGATACAGTCCTAAATAGCCGGGTTATAGTATTAATAGTAGTTAGCTTATGAGGGGGTCAAAGAGTTTGGATCCCCGCCATCCAATACCTATGGGTGTTGAAGGAGATCCTACTAAATTTGACCCAGGTCCCAAGCAGGACCTCTAAACGCTGAACAAGGGCAAGACCTTTACCAAACCGTTCCCTTAACCCCCGACCAGGTAGCCAACATACCTCCATATAGACCGTGGAGATATGAATGGTGAAAATCTTTTATTTTATATAGACAGTAAAATAATGCCAAGACACCACGGACAAACGATAAGGAAAGATCACCTTCAACATAAGTAACTAGTTATTAAAGTCATTAATACAAAACCAAATAAAAAGTGCAAAAGATTAAAAATAAAAAGTATTATACTAAACACTTGTCTTCACCAAGTGATGTAAGAGACTTAGGCAAACATGGCCTTGATTGTCAAGAACTCTTACGATCAATCTTGGATCCCGAGACGACTCACACACTCTACGATGGACAATGGATGATGGTGGTGGATGATGGTGTTATGGTGGTGGTGGGTGGTGGATGAGGTGTGAGAGAGGTGGTGTGCCAAGGGATGAGGGAGAATGAAACCAAGCTCCTCTATTTATAGGCTGGACAGAACGCTGGACACGGCCCCGTGTCCGCTGGACACGGCCCCGTGCCCGTCTGACACTCTCTCTCTTCATTAATTGTAATTGCGAATTACAATTAATGCGCCTGCTGTACTTTCAACACGCCCCCGTGCCCGCTGGGCACGGCCCCGTGGTGAGCAATGGAAGCTTCTACTGGTTTGTCTTTTCTGTTGCTTCCTGGGCACGCCCCCGTGTTCGCTGGACACGGGGCGTGTTCAGACTCTGTTTTCTTCTCTTTGTTTTGGGAGGTGCCGTTGAGGGCCCGGGCAGTCCACTTTTGTTCCTTTTCTTGTATTTATGGTAGAATTAGTGGTCTTTTTGCTTCTTTTGTGATTTTGAGCTCATTTCATCCTGAAAATACAAAAGGAAGACAAAAACACTCTTTTTCCAACATTAGTACTTAAAAAGGGTTAGTTTTATGCCTTAATTGATGTGTTTTATATGTTGCATTTTACACACATCACAGGGTCATCCTCAGTATAGAAGGATTTTATCTCTTCTCTGACAGCTTCTAGTTCAAGAGGAAATTGAACACCTGCAGGAGGTAAAGGTTTGTGCATTGGAACTGAAGAAAGTGGAACTGGTTTTGGTATATTGACAAGAGCTAAAGGTTTTGAAGATGTTTGGGATGGTGCAGTGACATCATCTTTAGGAATTAGCCTTCTCCTCTTTATTTGAGGAGGGACTGATGATGTTTTGGATGGAAAGGTGGTTGTAGTGGCAGTGGTTTGTGATAGACTAACAGTTGTTGAAACAACTGGTGTTCCAACCACTGTTGTCTTTACAGAAGAAGTTATAACAACTGCTGTCTTCTGCCTTTTGACAGGAGGTGATTGTGATTTTGGTGGTGATGGTGGTAAAGCATTGGATGTAGTGTGTGTTGAAGTGGTGTGTGTTGAAGTGGTGTGTGTTGAAGTGGGAACAGATGTTGAAACTACTGAAGTACCAACAGCAGCTGATACACCAGGAGTTACAACAGCTGTTTTAGGTGGTGGTTTTTGAGCAGACTTTGAACGTCTGACCGGAATGGATTTGGGTAGCCTTACTTTTCTAGTAGGCTTCTTCTTTTCATCAAAGAGATTTTCATCATCTCTTGACCCTGAAGTACCCTGATCCGGATAATCCACCTTGGCTTTCTTTTTGGCATCTCTATCCCTTTTACACATGCAAGTGCTTCTGCAAGTGCATTTGTAGTCACATCAATTTTCTTACTCCCATCTGGCAAAGGAATCTGTTTGGTCATATTGGAATTTTCTGGTGCGAGGTAAAGACCATCTGTTATTCCTTTCCTTCTCCATTCCTGAATTTTCTCCCCCTTTTTGGCATTATCTTCGGGGAGTTGATCAATGAAGAACACTGGTGGAGGAGCAGTGCCAGTGGAGTGCAAGATCTGAGTTTTGAGAGCCTTTAGATCAGCCTGAGTGTCTTTGTACCTAGACTCCATAGCATTTCTCAATTGTTGAACATGGTATGCATGTTGCTGATCTGCTATTTGTGCTTGATGATGGAGAAAAGGTTGAAACAGGTTCCAGAGCTCATTTGTAGCAGGTGCCTGTTGGAGAGCAGGTGCTTGAGGTGGAACAGCAGTGGATTGTACCTTTTGTACTTGTAACAACTGTTGTAGCATATCTTTGAGTTCTGCAACAGAGTTATGAAGTTTTTCAACACGAGCCGTCAATTTCTGGTACTTTAAACCATCACCCAATTTAATGGGATCATCTGATTTCCCACTATCAGTGGTTTTATCAGTGGGAGAAGTAGGGAGTTTACTCCAAACCTTAACCACTGATGCCCCTTTTTCTTGGTACTGGGGTCTTCTTCCTTCAACACTTGACAACCTTTTAATGTTGCCAGTAGGATAAATAAATCCACTGGTGGTTGGCAGAGGTGCTATAAAAGGAATTGCCTCCAAGGAAGTCTGATTGATGTAACCACTGTCCAACTGTAAACCTGTAGGTTCAACAGTTGTAGTGGCTGCTTCACTTGGATTACCACAAAGAGTTACTTGTAACTCAATGGGTGTAACCTCCTCAGGTTGTGTTGGTGGGTTAGCAATGAATGATACAGCAGGCTCAGTCATTTGTTGAGGTATATTCTCATTGACAGGTGATTGAGAAGGACTGAGTAAGGCCTGGTTCAAATCAATTGCATCCAACAGTAGTTGTGTTTTTGGTGGAATTGAGGATGTGATGGTGGGTGTATGAAGCGGATTTGCTCCGGGCATTGAGCTGTGGATGATGGAAATGAGTGTATCCAGAGCATCATGATGTGGTGGCCCTTTGTGTACAACCTGTTCTTTTTGTGAAGAAGCAGGAGGAGGTATGGTTATGGGTTGAGATATTTGTACCAACTGCTGTGAGGAAGTAGCAGCAGTGGTTTCTTGTGACATTTGTGTTGTCACAGGCATTAACTCTGGTATCTCATCGTCCAGAGTTGCCTTTTTGATTGGGTTGGGGGGTTTTTGATTTTTCCTTTTGTAAAGCTTTTTGGGTTTTGTAGGTGTGGGTTTCAAAACAGTTGGTCTGCTGCTTTGATCACCTAGAGCAGTAGGCTCAGCAGCAGATACTTGAGGAGCAGTGGTGGCTACTAAATTCTGCTCAGGTACCCCTGCTTGCGTTTTACAAGGTGCTAACATTCGTGAAAAAGTTTCAGATGTTAGGCAGTTTATTGCAGTTATTTCACCTTGGTTTATTAAAGCTAAATCATCCTTACTGAATTTCTTTTGAAAATAATAGCTTAAAAACCTTGGGAATAGTAAGAATGATTTGCTTTCAACATTATTAACCAAATCTTTAAAGATTTCCCGAGAATAATTATAATTTTCTTCTTGAAGAATTGCATATCTCAGATTTTGAATCTTTATAGGGATCTCATTAAAAGAAGTGGTTTTGTTTGAAACACATAAGAGGAGGGTATGAAATAGAAATCTTGGTGCAGGAGGAAAATAACCCTTTTCTAAGGTTAGTTTCTTCATCGTTGTGGCTTCATACCCTCTTTCAATGAAGTCAATGTGCAACTCGTTTTTTGTGAAGGAAGTTTTACCTGCCTGGTCATCGAGTTGAAAGACTTCGGAGATGGATTGTGGTGTAATGTGGACAGCTTTACCTTTTATGGAAGATTGGATTGCAGTTGCAATGTCTCCTTGTTTTTCAAGGGTTGCATTCTTCCAAAATTCCCTTTGGGTTGCCAAGTAGATGGGTGCGTCGGCGGTGAGCAAAGTTTTGTACTTTGATTTTGCCATGATGGTGATAATAGAATCGAAAACATCTGTGGTTCCTGGTTTTGTGAGAAGACCCAGGAGATTGTGCGATTTTTTGAATGGAATTTCAGTGGTAGTTGCCTTTTGAGAGGCTGTTTTCGATGATTTTGATGTGGG
The DNA here is from genome assembly GCF_002127325.2 of Helianthus annuus. Taxonomy (NCBI): domain Eukaryota; kingdom Viridiplantae; phylum Streptophyta; class Magnoliopsida; order Asterales; family Asteraceae; genus Helianthus; species Helianthus annuus. Next base: position 39,261,271 of record NC_035438.2, read on the forward strand.
TTTTGCAGAGAGCTTCGATTTTGTCATTTTTGAAACGAAACGATCGAAGAAATTTGTGAGAAATGAGAAGAAAAACTGCTTTGAGAAGAGAATTTTTAAGAATTCAATTCGACAGTAAAACCCTGTTTTGATGGTGAGTGGGGATGTTATAGGAAAGAGAATGAATGCTGACGTGGCAGCCGTTACAAAAGGTCTGACTGCTATGTACTGCCCATGTGACAACCACTAGTGAAAATGAAGGACAGTACTTTTGGTGAAAGCAACTGATGAAAGCAGTGGAAAGGAGGCAGTGGATGATTTTCACTATCAGTGGATAGCATATCAGTGGATAAGACACTGCTTTTGAACAACAGTGGTTATCAAGGAATGAGAGAACAGAGGTTGCCTTTCAGCAGTGGGCAGACTTTTGTGAAGTAGAGCAGACTTTTGAACAATCAGTGGTTATGGCAGACTTTTAAGGATTTTAATGAAATTTTCATTTTTAAGCTATATTTAAGGATGGATTTTTGATTTTCTGAAAACATTTTGTTGCTTTTATTCACAGAAAAACAAGATGTTGCTTGTTATTCCACGTTTAGCATCCCAATCCTAGAGACCAAGCTTTCAAAAGTGGCTGTATCAAGTGCTTTTGTGAGCACATCTGCCAGCTGGTCTTTAGTTGGGACATGATGCAGAGAAATCAAACCTTTTTCATAGCAATCCCTCACAAAGTGATGTCTGATGTCGATGTGCTTTGTGGTAGAATGGGAAACTGGATTTTTGATGATATTTTCTGCTGACTGGCTGTCCAACATGAGTGATGTCTTTAAGGCAGTGATACCAAAATCTAGTAACTGATTTTGAAGCCACAGGAGTTGGGCAGTACAGCTTGCAGCAACAATGTATTCAGCCTCAGCAGTGGATGTTGAAACTGCTGCTTGCTTTTTGCTTTGCCAAGAGACTAAGCAATCACCTAGAAACTGGCACCCACCTGAAGTGGACTTCCTTGTGGTGTGACATCCAGCAAAGTCACTGTCTGAAAAACCTGAAAGCTTGATATTCCCATTAGCTGGATACCAGATACCAAGTGTGGGAGCACCTTTTATGTATCTGAGAATCCTTTTTACAGCAATGAGATTTGATTTTCTAGGAGCTGATTGACTTCTTGCACAGACACATGTTGCAAACATGATGTCTGGTCTAGATGCAGTTAGGTACAATAAAGACCCAATCATGCTTCTATAGAGTGTTTGGTCAATCAGCTCATCCTTTTCATCAGACATGACCAACTTATTTGTGGCCATGGGTGTGCTGCATGGTTTACAACATTCATATCAAATTTGATTAAAAGTTCTTTAGCATATTTGCTTTGATGAATGAAAGTTCCATTTTGCAATTGCTGTACTTGGAGACCAAGAAAGCATTGCAGCTCACCCATTGCACTCATTTCAAACTCAGCTGTCATGAGTTCTCTAAACTCTTCACACATTTTGGTACATGTGCTTCCAAAAATAATGTCATCCACATAAATTTGGACAATCATTAAATCTTTCCCTCTCCATTTAAGAAACAGTGTTTTATCAATGGTACCTCTTTTGAAACCATTTGAGAGTAGAAAGTTGGAAAGAGTTTCATACCAGGCTAGAGGTGCTTGTTTCAGGCCATACAAGGCTTTGTTTAGCCTGTAGACATGATCAGGATAAAATGGATCCTCAAAGCCTGGAGGTTGACATACATATACCTCTTCTTGCAATGTACCATAGAGGAAAGCACTTTTGATATCCATCTGAAACACCTTCATGTTGTGGTTGACAGCAAAGGCCAGGAACAGTCTGATAGCTTCCAATCTTGCAACAGGGGCGAATGTTTCATCATAATCAATCCCCTCTTCCTGTCTGTAGCCTTGAACCACAAGCCTAGCTTTGTTCTTGACAACAATGCCCCTTTCATCTGTTTTGTTCTTGAAGACCCACTTTGTGCCAATGGGACTAACCTCTTTTGGCAGTGGTACAAGCTCCCATACTTGTTGTCTCTTAAACTGTTGGAGCTCCTCTTGCATGGCTTCTACCCAGCTGTTGTCTATTAGTGCCTCTTGGTACTTGACTGGCTGATGAAGTGATAGAAAACCAGCAAAAAGACAAATGTTTTGGGTTTGGCTTCTTGTGAGCACCCCTTCATTGATGTTGCCAATGATTTGATCAGGTGGATGAGATCTCAAGAAGATTAAATCTCCTTGGTATGGTATGATGGCATTTGTTGGTGAAGGCTGCAAATGTGTATCATCTGAGCTAACCACTGCTGGTGACTTTGATGACCCAGCAGTGGCTTCAAAAGGTGGTGGAATGGGTGGTAATGAAGTGGACCACTGCTGACTTTTATCCACTGTTTGAGGACTTTTGTCAGTAGTGTTTGAGGATGTGGAAGCAGTGGGAAATGGGCTACTTTGGTCAACAACTGTTGATGTAGCAGTGGTTGAACTTTCACAGATGTTTTGAACAACTGGTGCTTTCCCCTTTGTGGTAGACCTTTGAGGGATGATGACTTCATACCCATAGTCTGGTGTTGTATCCTCTGATGGACCTGCACTGTTAGTCTTGACAGCAGTATTTTCAAAAGTAAATTTTTCAAGATCAAACAGTTCAGCAGGATTTGCTGGGATTTTCATTGATGAAAGTTCATTGAACTTTACATCCAAAGTCTCCTCCACTACCTTGGTCCGTGCATTGAACACTTTGTAGGCCTTGGCAGTGGTTGAGTATCCCAGAAAATAACCACAATCAATTTTGGCTGCAAATTTTGAAATGGAATCTTTTAAGTTCAAAATAAAGCATGGGCAGCCAAACACCTTGAAGTATGAGATCAGTGGTTTGATTTTATACAGAATTTCATAGGCAGTCTTTTTATGCCTGGGGTTTATTAAAACTCTGTTCTGGACATAGCAAGCAGTGTTTACTGCCTCTGCCCAGAAAGTTAATGGCAAACCTGAATCTGCAAGCATGGTTCTGGCAGCCTCAATCAAAGTTCTGTTCTTTCTTTCAACAACCCCATTTTGCTCTGGTGTTCTAGGGATGTTGTACTGCCTTACAATCCCTTTCTTCACACAGAAGGCATCCAACTCCCTATTTTTAAATTCTGTGCCATTGTCACTACTAAAGCTTTTCACCGGAAGGTCAAATTGCTTTTCAACCTGTGTCACAAAGTCTTGCAAAATGCCTGCAGTTTCATCTTTAGAGTGCAAAAAGAAGGTCCATGTAAACCTAGAAAAGTCATCAACTATAACCAAACAATATCTTTTCTTTTTAAGGCTCATGACTTGAACTGGGCCAAACAAATCCATGTGTAGCATTTACAAACACTGGGTTGTTTTGGACTCTTCAATGGACTTGTAGGAACTTTTATGTTGTTTTCCTTTTAAACAGGAAATGCAATGTTCAGGACATGAAAACAATTTTTGTGGTAGGCCTCTCACCAAACCATTTTTTGAAATTTCTGTTATTTTCTTAAGATTTGTGTGCCCCAGTCTTTTGTGCCAAAGTTCTGTCTCTTTGTTAGAGGCAGCTGAGAACAGACAGGCATCAGCTCTGGGACACTCTTTTGACATGTCAACAACATAAACATTGCCACTTCTTTGAGCAACAAGTTTAGTTTGACCATTTTTTATTATTGCTTCAATCTTTTTGACCATTTCTGGTCCAACAATCCTACAACAATCTTTTGTGAAGAATGACCCAAACCCTTTGTCACTCATTTGAGATACACTCAGAAGGTTGAATTTTAGATTGTCTATTAGATTGACATTTTCAAATTTTACATTGCCAGATTGCACTGTTCCAGACCCCAGAACCTTTCCTTTACTATTATTTCCAAAGGATATATCACCCCCACCATGGATTTTAAAGTCTTTGAGGACGGCTTTACATCCTGTCATGTGCCTGGAGCCTCCACTATCTACATACCAAAGACTATCAAAGCATGCAGAAGCTCCCTTGGCAGCAGCCATCATTGCACAATCACACTGAGTATTCTCTTCATCACCAGCTCTCTCTTCTTCTTCACCTGCCTTTTCTTCTTTCTTATCTTCTTCAGACCATAGATCTGTCAGTGGTTCAATCAGGATACCTGAACTTTCTTCCAACAGTACTTCATCAGCCACAGCAGTAACCACTGCTTCAATCACCTCATCCACTGTTTCAGAGACCAGCTGTTTCTCTTCAGATTCAACACCCTCTTGTATTGACTCTAATGCCATCAAACAAAATTCATCATGAGAAGAAACATTAGAAGCATAGAGTGCAAAGTTTCCATCACTGAGGTCTTCAGGCATACTGCTCCAGTCAACAAACTCTTGAGTAAAGAAACTTTGTTGATCTGGTTGTGTTACTACTGGAGCAGTGGTTTGAGGTGCAGGTTGCACTTGTGCCTGGGGAGCAGGGGTTTGAACATATTGAATCTGTGGAGCAGCTGTTTGGACATAATGCACTGGCACAGGAGCAACAACATAGTGAGCAGTGTTCACATGTGCTGCTGGGGCATATTGGGCATAGTGCACAGTGTTTTGATTTTGAGGTCTAGGATTTGAACTAGGGTGAGTGATTATGGGACCAGTTGTTTGACTCCTACACTCTCTAGCAAAATGTCCTAACCTGTTACACTTATAGCACTTGATTTTTTATTTATCCAACCCAACCCTTAGATTCCCATGCAACCCTGGGAATTTTCGCCCTGTCCTTTTATAAAACTTGCTAGTTCTAACACTTAGCAAGGCCAGTTGATGCAAGATGTCCATTTCCTCTAGATCAGTGGGGTCAAAATGCTGTAAATCATTTAGTTCAAAGCTTAAATTGTCTGACATCTGGTTTTCATTTGCAGTGAATGCATAACCTGTAGAGTGAGGATCAGGGTTGTTAAAATTTGTACCAGCAGTTATGTCAATGAAGTGATCATAACCCTGATCCTTACCACTACCACCAGATTCTTCTTGACCCAGAAGAGCAGTGTTACCGAATGAATAATCATCAATGGTTTTCCCTGACTCTTGTAACTTCCTTTTCTGGTTCAACTCCCTTTCGTAGGTCAGGAGTCGACCATGGAGTTGGGTCAAGGTCAGATCCTTGAACTCAGGTGAATTTCGGGTGACAAACGCTATTGTGTCCCATTTATCTGGCAGTGACCTGAGGAACCTGCTGTTTTGAGTTGAATTTGTAAAAGTGGTTTTAACAAGCCTCAGTTCACTGATGAGACAACTGAACCGCTCAAATTGTTGCGTCAGTGATTCACCTTTAACATGACAAAATGTTTCATACTGTTGGTTCAGGATTTCCCTATTGTTTTCTATGACCTCTTCGGTACCTCCAAACTGTTCCTTAAGCGCGTCCCACAACTCTTTGGCATTGTCACAATGTAACAATCCAGCATATATTTCGTTGGGCAGCGCTGATGCTATGATACTAAATGCTTTAGCATCAAGTTCAAACTTTTGATAATCCGTTTCAGTATAATTTTCAACAGGTTTTGGAACTTGTTTTTTAGCATCTTCAGCGCTTGGCACTGTAGGAACATGAGGACCAAAGATGACAGACTTCCAACAACCTGCGCTTTGTTGAGCGAGGATGTGACCCATCCTCCTCTGCCAGATGTTGTACTCATTTCTTTTTAGCATAGGTGGTTTAAAGAGAGAACCAATTTTTTTATCGTCCTGAGATTGTGACGTCATTCTTGTTGTTTTACAGGTACTGAGAAATCAACTTTAGTGGTGATTAATCCTTACTCTGTTTTTCAACAACGAACAAACGATCAGTATCAACTGTTTTGAGCTGAACTATTTACGTCAAAATGATTGTTAAATCAAATTTGACTGTCCAAGCTCTGATACCAATTGTTGGATCTGAGTTTCTTTTTTATTGTATTTTGTGTTTGAAGTTAAGATGAAAATGGATGAGTTGTGCAGCGGAATTAAGATGAAAACAAACTTTGCATACAATCAAATGAGAGTAATACTTTAATCAAACATCTTTTACACAATGAACCGAATGATTGAATTTAATTTCAACAACGATTACAAAGATAGATGTATGAATGCAAACTCCCCCTCAGCCCGAGCTCAGTAGTTTGTTCGTGCAAAGAAGACGAATGATGCAAAGAGCTAATAGAACAGTACAAAGTACTGAACTATTTATAGGCACTTGCAAACTACTGAGCATCTTTGCTGACGTCACCATGAAAGTGACATCTAACCTCCTAACAAACTCTAACCTCTGATCTATACAGACACTGCTTATGTTAACTACTGCTAATACATTCTATTACATAACAGACTTTAGAACAGCTGCTGCAACCTTCTACTGCTGTGAACCCAGCAGCACTTGTCCGGATTAGCAGTGCTTGACTCAAGGCAGTAGATTGAATCAGCAGGACTTTAGTCTTCCATCAGATCTTTAGTTGAGCAGCAGTTATGAGTCAGCAGTTTGGTAAGATCAGCAGATAGGAGGTCATCAGTAGTTGTAATCACTTTCAAGGGGAGAGATTTGTATATCAGCATCTGCTTATTTAGAATCCACTGTTCTGACCCAGTTTTGGCTTTAATTATCTGTTCCTCTGATAGGGTTCAATCCCAACAGGAAAGCTCTGACCGACCAGCTCGTGCTCCCCCTCCTTTTCTCAGATTTCTTCCAATTTCGGTAAGTTTTCATCCCAAATCTTGTACTTTCTTGATCAAAACATGCTCCTACACCTTTCTATCTTTCGAATCTTGATTTCTAACCGTGAAATCATCAAGATCTAAGCATTCTAGGATGATGTCATCATGGTGTTCTTCAAGAACATCATGTTTTGGCCTTAATCTACCATGAATAGCTCGGATCTAACCGATTTCCACATAAATAAGCTAAGATCCGTGAAAGATCTAAACATTTAAATGATGTAAAGGATTGAAAGGAAGATTTCCAACTTTCTTTCAACTCTTTTACACTCAATGCCTTCAAACCGGTAGAAACGTAGCTTGAGCCGGCTCACCAATCATTCTAGTGGATGAGTGGTTCAAGATTCGGATTCTATCTACGAGGTTCATCGATTTCGGGTTAAACATCAAACTACCGTTCCGAACAGTTTACCGGCCGGACTTGGGTGATTCCTGTCCGAGCAGGGGAAACAAGTAAGAACGAAGGTTCCAAGGTTCAGCTCGTTATCAAACTACCTCAATATAATGTCAAATAACCAAAACAGCCAAGAGTTAGACGAACAGGCCGACCAGGTCAGGATGCTGACCGAACGTTTAGGCTGTCCGAACGAACAGCCCAACCACTCGGACATGTCAGTCGATCGACCAGGCCAGCCGATCGGGTAACAAGTGGCCCACATTTTGACAATTTCATGAAGTATAGTATTAAACGAGGTGATGTTCGATCGAACGAGCTGTTTGATAACATTACTCATCGGATCATGAGATACTATGCTTCAACCCTTAATCGATTTTCAATTCGTTGGACGTATCGGAATGCCACCCGATCGAGCATGCTATTCGATCGAGTACGCTGTTCGATCGAGTGACATCCTGTGCTGAGGACTACTACTGAAGTTCCTAACCGATCGGTTAAGCCGGCCGACCGAACAGACCGTTCGATCGATCGACCTGAAAGGTAAGAACACTTCAGTGTTCTCAAATACTACAACGAAAACTTCAAAAGGTCAAACCATCATACAAAAACACATCCTACTCAAAGGAAGAAACAGTCCACTCGAACAGTCCAGCCGATCGAGCATACCGGCCGATCGAACAGACTGTCCGAACGGATCTTCCAGCCGAACGAACAACCCGTTCGATCGAACCTGCTGTTCGAACGACCAGGCTGTTCGACCCACTTACACTTGTTTCCATTCTGCGTGTTGCTCATCGCTATGCTATCGAACTGTTCAGGCTAACCCTACTCTCAAGCGCTCCCTTCAATCCATCAATCAATCACTGTGAGTATACTCGATCCCTTTTTGCTTTTAGCAATTTTGGGTGTTACATACGTTAGTTATCAAAAATCACTATCGAACACACTACTCAATTATTTGAACGCTAACCAATATGCATGTATTACGTGACTAAATGAATGATGTTGATTGTGTTTACACGTGGAATGCTATCTACCTGCCTTAACGACATAGTACTATAGTTTGGACTTAGCACCCGTTCACACGGGGTTTGTTAAGGACAATTACTTGCATGGATTACGGTGGTAATCATGTATTGCGAACCGTCTCGGACGGTCAACCCGCAATCATTGGTATCGATAGGTCCATGTCGATAATTAACATGCTTCGTTTTCCTCTGTGTACGTGATGGTTATGCGTGAACTATTCGAACTCTATATGCTATTATCAAACTTGTATGCTCACCTTTACATTATATGTATTGACTTTATTTTAATGTATGTGACAGGTGTTTAAGATGTTTGCTTGCTCGGAAAGCGTGGCTAGAATAAAGCTCTAGAGGCCCCCAACAAATAGTTGTGTGTCAGGAAAGAGCAACTAGAGCTTAGTTGTTTGTAGATCTTGTCAGGCTGGGTTTTTAGGAGCAATTGAACAATATTTATTGTTTTTATTTAAATCTGAGTTGTCGGAACAGAATACTTGACTGGTAGTTATCTGTAATAATTTGTTTGTTATTTAGGACACGGTATGGGACGTGTTATTTAAACTGAACAATGATGATAATTGTTATGGAAACTTCTGGACAATCTGTTTCGCTTAGTGCCATACCCCGATGATTCCGCCATCGGTAGGGGTGTGACATGTGCAATCACCCGTTTGCCTATTGTGTGTCTAGCTTATCTTTGCTAGTACTTACTTGTAGCCTAGAGGAGAGATTTAGAGAGGGGTGTATTGTTTTGGGTGTTAAGAACGGGTTAGTAAAAGGATGACATGTTTTTGTTTAGTTCATGTTGATCGCGTATGTGTTGAAAATAGTTTTTGAATGAGTTGCTTGGGACAAGCAACGGGTACGTGTGGGGATGTGACGGGTGGTCCGTAGGACAACCCTTAAGGCCTTTAAATAGACTAAAATACCAAACTTTATCCGGTTAATAGCTTGAATTTGGTAATCACAAGATGTTTAATGTTACAGGCGTTAAAGAGCTTAAAATGCGGGTTTTATGGAGCTCGGATGGATGCAAGAAATTGGCGGTGTTGGGATTGAAGAAATGGTGAATTAAATGAAGGAGACAAGGAAAAACTAACACTCAGCGCCGTAACCTACGGCACTTGGCCGTAGGTTACGGCCCCAACCTTTGCAAAAAGCCTTCGCTGTAAGACAGAAGCCACCCGCCGTAAGGGAAAGCTGCCCGCCGTAACCTACGGCCCTCTGCCGTAGGTTACGCCACCGACTGATCCAATTTTGTAACTTATGCATTAAATTGTCATTTCATGGGTTTTTATGGTGTCTAATCATCTCATTTCGGTTACTACTTGTCTTGGAAACAAATTGGGAGCAATCTTGGAGACTTGGAAGCTTGGAGAACATATCTTTTCATCTAGTTTTTGTTGCCTTTGATCTTGAAAAACAATATTACTTTTGCTATGATGTTTGTTCAAGCCATGAGTGGCTAAACATTTTATTGAAGGTTTTGTAAGACTTTATGCTTTATTTCCTTATTTCTAGAATAACAATCTTGATCTTTATTGAATTGTTTGTTATGGTGTGTGATTGATTGTTAGTAAATTACTGATTCTTATGTTAAACTAATTAGAAACCATACGTTCTTGGTGCTTTTGGCAATCGAGATATCATGGGTATAGTTAGGCTTGGGTAAGGGTTCATTGATCATCGGGTAACAACCTCACGTTCTAGGAATCTGAGTACTTAGTTCCTTTTGATCACTGCAATTGATCACACATGAACTATGTCTATGTAGTTCTTTCTAGTGGAATGTTAGCATAAATGTCAAAGCAAACCGGAAACTAAAGATGATTACTTGTCTCTAATTTGTTTACAACCAACACATACATTTTGCAATCATAATAGTAATTTAGTTCTTAAACCAATTCACTCAAACCAACTTTTGAAATTTACTTTTATTGCAATTAGTTTAGTTTTAGTCAAGTTAGATAATCTTCTAAATAACACATATTCCACAAACTCCCTGCGTTCGATACCCACTTACCGCTATCTACTTAGTAGTAATTGGATTAAATTTGATTGTGACCACGACATCACGTCAATTCAACATCAGTTGTTTGCTATTATTGTTTGATGTTGTTTGCCATTATTGTTTGATGTTGTTTGCTATTATATTGATCATCATATTATTGGTGAGTATTCGGGAATATTGGATGGTTTTATTAGTTTTATTTTTGGTATTTTTTTGAGGCAGTTGAAGGGATCATTTGAGTGAAATCAATGTTGATTTATCAGAAGATGCAGTTGAGGATATCTTAATTAAGGTAATAATTGTATTACATCCTGTTGAAAAATAGAATTGATAAATTTAGGGAATGTGAGGTTGAAAGATGATAACTCAACTGTGGAACATTTCATTCTACAGGTTTGATAACGATGTAATGAAGTGGCACTTTGGACATCTGTTGTCTTCAAACTTCAAACTTCTTAGATAATAGATGTTTGAAGAACAACAGATTTCCAAAGTGCGGATTCTTTGGAAGCAGCCATGAAGCATTATATGAGAATACCTTTAATTTATCGAACCTGTAGAATGAGATGCTCCACCGTTGGGTTATCATCTTTAAACCTCACTTTCCCTAAATTTATCAATTCTATTTTTCAACAGGATGTAATACAATTATAAAGACTGATTGTTATAACAGCTGATCATGCTAAGGACTGTTATAATTAACCATTGCTCCTTATAAAGACTGATGGACTTAAATACTGATGAGGCCTATCCACTGATGTAGACAACTCTCTGTTAAAATTCCATGTGCTAAGGACTGTTATAACTAACCACTGCTCCTTGTATAATCATCGTTCCAGTATCATTGTTCCAACATCGTTGTTTCAATGAAGCTTCCCATCACACATCAATCTTTCAATATCGATGTTGCAATATAATTGTTGCAACATCGTTAAAGGTTGTATGTGCTACCTTCTTTGATGGGAGAGTTGTGGTTTCCCTTGATAATGGTATGTGTTTTTGTTTTTGTTTTTACCGAAGTTTTGTTATATGAGTTGTGACTAAATTATGATTGTGAATGATCTGCTGCAGATGATGATGATGATGATGATGATTGTTCTACTGTTGTGAATGAAGTGGCACTTTGGACATCTGTTGTCTTCAAACTTCAAACTTCTTAGATAATAGATGTTTGAAGAACAACAGATGTCCAAGGTGCCGATTCTTTGAAAACAGCCAGGAAGAATTATATGAGAATACCTTTAATTTATCGAACCTGTAGAATGAGGTGCTCCACCGTTTGGTTAGCAGCTTTTTATGAACAAAGTTAACTATCAAGTATATGAGGACAGGGCTACTCTTCCACAGCTGAAGAAGTGTTTTCGGATACTGCATGTTGGTTTGTTCACGAGAGATCAGGTTTCTATAAATCCTGCTGGAAATGCATTGAGTACTTCCACGGAGTTCATGGCGATCGTCGAAGATATTGGAAAGTACAATAACAAACAGTGGTTTAACATCTGTTTGCATTTTGGTCAATAGATAATGGAAACCCATGTTAGGTTGAACACTGTTTTTAAGTTAAACATTTGTTAAGTGTTAAACAGATGTTTGGCCTTGAACATTTGTTTATGGGCAAACATCTGTTTATGGCCAAACTTCTGTTTATGAGCAATCATCTGTTTATGCTCAGACCTTTGTTTATGTTAACAGTGTTTATATGTAACAGTGTTTTTCACATTATGGTTTTATAGTCTGTTTGGTTGATAAATGTTATCACCTCAGTGTTTTATATGTTACAATTTAGTCACAACAATATTTATATGTTTCAATTTAGTCACAACAATATTTATATGTAACAGCGTATATCCCAACAGTATTTATATGTAACAGTATTTATCAAATCCCTACATTGATTTGATCTGTAATATAAACTGAACAGTTGTTTCATTTTTATACTAATAAATAAAATTAAAGTATACTTGGATGATTATTAAGTTCCTGATTTTGATTGTTTGGGTATAGTATTCTTGAATTTGGACTTTTTTTTTTGCAAACCGATGTTTATGTGCAAAGATTTGTTTATGCTTGAAGATTTGTTTAAGGCCAAAAATCTGTTTATGGCTAAATTTCTGTTTATTGGCAATCATCTGTTTAAGTTCAAACTTTTGTCTAAGTCCATACAACTGATATATAAGGTGAAACATCTGTTTTAGCCCCAACATGTGTTTAAAAGCCTGTTACAACCGCTGTGTTGGTTGAAACAGTTGATTATAAAAATGTGAGCAGTGGCTATTTTTCCTATCAGATGATACCCAATAGGTTTTTAAACACTGATGTTTGGACAGTTAATGGTCAACAGATTTTGAAGAAACATATGTTTCGCCTTATATATCAGTTTAAAAAACTGTTCGGTATATACTGATAGGAAAAAATACCCAATGGTCACTTTTTTATTCTTTACATCCATTGATATTGACCATCAACGGTATTCCTAAAAAACAGCCACTGCTCACATTTTTATAATTGATGCCTTGATGGTGTTAATTAGTGATATATTGAAATTATCAAATAAAAACTAGAATTAAAATGAAATTACCATTTTACCTAATCGTTACATTGCAATGAGATAAGAGTTCCTCCAATACTGTTTTCCTGATGAAATTTAATGTTAAATTAAAAAATAAAAAAAAAACTTGATGACTATTTGTTGCAAATCAAATCAGTAATTAATGGTAATTTCTTGAGCTTTGGACTTTTAAAATATGCAAAATATGAATTTCAAACTGATGGTTATTATCTCTTAATTAAAGTTAAAATAAAAATTAGAAATGTCATTATCACAATTGCTTTCAAATCAGATCACTGATAATATCAGTAATTTTGAAATTTTGAAATTAAAATTATACAAGATGGTAATTTAGAATTGACGTTCTCTTTTTTTTTCCTACTTTGCATATCATTACTAATATTTATTTACTTTAATAAGGAGGATATAAAGATATACACTACTTACCTTTCAGTTCCCAATAAATATCAGTTCCCAATAAACATCATCACAATTGCTTTCAAATCAAATCAGTAATTATTAATAATATCAGTAATTTTGAAATTCAAAATTCAAACCATATATATTTTTATCCTATAAATAAGATATAATTATCTGGTTTCACATTCAAATCTCGCTCGCTCATATATGTGAGTGTATTTTTCTCTCTCAACAGTCTTTATATGTAACAATATTTATCAAATCCCTTCATTGATTTGATCTTTAATATAAACTGAACAGTTGTTTCATTTTTATACTAATAAATAAAAATAAAGTATACTTGTATGATTATTAAGCTCCTCATTTTGATTGTTTGGGTATAGTATTCTTGAAATTGGTCTTTTTTTGCAAACAGATGTTAATGGGCAAACATTTGTTTTAGCTCGAAGTTTTGTTTAAGGTCAAAAATCTATTTATGGTCTAATTTCTGTTTATTGCCAATCATCTGTTTAAGTTCAAAGTTTTGTTTTGAGTCCAGAAAACTAATATATAAGGCGAAACATCTGTTTAAGCAACAACATCTGTTTAAAAGCCTGTTACAACCGCTGTTTTGGTTGAAACAGTTGATTGTTAAAACTTATCTACTGATGAAATATAACCTTTGTTTCTTCAATCTTCGTGTTGACCACTGACTTACCAAATGTCAGTGTTTAAAAAACTGTTCGGTATCCACTGATAGGATAAAATAGCCACTGGTCACTTTTTTAGTGTTGACATCCATTGATATTGACCATCAACGGTTTTCCTAGAATTAAAATGAAATTACCATTTTGCCTAATTGTTATATTGCAATGTGATAAGAGTTCCTCCAACATTATTTTCGTGATGAAATTTAATGTTAAATTAAAAAATAAAAAAAATACTTTTTGACTATTTGTTGCAAATCTAATCAATAATTAATGGTAATTTCTTGAGCTTTGGACTTTTAAAATATGCAAAATATGAATTTCAAACTGACGGTTATTATCTCTTAGTTAATAGTTAAAGTTAAAGTAAAAATTAGAAAAATCATCATGACAATTTCTTTCAAATCAGATCACTGATAATATCAGTAATTTTGAAATTTTGAAATAAAAAATATGTAATATGGTAATTTAAAATTGACGTTCTCTTTTTTTTCCTACTTTGCATATCAGTTCCCAAAAAACATCATCACAGTTGCTTTCAAATCAAATCAGTAATTACTAATTAATATCAGTAATTTTTAAATTCAAATTTCAAACCATATATACTTTTATCCTATAAATAAGATACAATTATCTGATTTCACATTCAAGTCTCGCTCGCTCATATATGTGAGCGTATCTTTCTCTCTCAAATGCATCTTTCTTGTGATTTAGCAGCTAATTTCCCATTACACTTCTTTGTTTGAATGTTTGTTGATAATGTTTACATGTTATCGTTCCTGTATCATTGTTCCAACATCGTTATTTCATTGTAAATTCGCATCCCACATCAACCTTTCGATATCGATGCTGCAGTATCATTGTTGCAACATCGTGAAAAGTTGCATGTGTTACCTTTTTTGATGGCAGAGATGCAACTTTAAAGTTACATGTGCCATTTTTTTTTTTTTTGATTTCCGTTAAATCCAAAGTCACCTTTTCTTGCGCCAGGAAGATTTTCTTCTTTTAAAGAAAGTATAGATTCGTCCAATATCGTGAAAACTCAGATGTGCAATACAAATGAAAAAGAGACGTTTGCATTTTAGGTTAGTTTCTTATTCTTATTTGTGTTGTCAGTAATATGGAGTGTGGTGATAGACACGTGCAGTTTATGGCGATGCTGAAGGACATACATCAAGAGGTTCAACAATCGATGTAGTGGAAACTAAAGTTTATTAATTCTTGCTGTATTCTTAGATTTGAACTTTAATATTGTTCAGTATGTCATGTAATTATTGGACTTTTAATTTTAAGGTCCTGAATAAATTTAATTTTATGAATCTTTGTTGTGTTTTATTTTTATTTATTATTTATTGTTTCAGTAATATTTAGATTATGTTGATGTTGATTTGTGTCTGAAGATCTGTTTGGTAAGTCAACAGAGGATTAATAGTGCCAAGGATTTGTTTAATGGTCAACCTCTCAAAGGGTTATGGTGTGGTTATAACAGCTGATCATGCTAAGGACTGTTATAATGAACTCCTGCTCCATATAAAGACTGATGGACTTATTGTCTCATGAGGCCTATGCACTGTTGAAGGCAAAGTCCTGTTAAAGACTAGCACTGTTGGTGTAGTTATAACAGCTTCTACAGAGTATTTATGTATCAGTCCTTCTTATGTAACAGTGTTTAGTGTAGCAGTGGTTCTCTATACTTTATTTCTCGAGACAAACCTATACAAACTCAAAGATGAACCACTGCCCAACAACAAAAGTGGTTCATCATCAACAGTAGATATTCTATCTTTGTTTTTGTTAACAGTATTTATATGTCCAAACTGTAGATATTATATCTCTGTTTATGTTAACAGTATTTATTTTCAAACATCTGTTTATGTTCAAACAGATGTTTGAGGTCAAATATTTGTTTAATTTCAAACATTTGTTTATGTCCAGATTAGATGTTTAACAGTATTTAATTTAAAACATTGTTTTAGTGATAAAATTTAAAGTTAAATTACAAAATAAAAAAAAATCCTTGATGACTATTTGTTGCAAATTAAATCAATAATTAATGCTATTAGAAAACTCATCATGACAATTGCTTTCAAATCAGATCAGCAAACTACTGCCCATAACCAAGAAAGTATAACTTAGCAGATATTTCCTTTGGCAAACATATACCATAGCAGTCGTTTTGAAATTGCCGGTAAATTCAAATTCAAAATGCCTTGGGATATATACTTTGCAATTAATTCACGTTAAGCAATCACTTCTGTCTTATGCTAAAGGCGTGTTATAGGTAAATGAATAGCTTAATTGTAATTATAATAACGTGTTTAATTTTTTATTTTTCCCATGTAAATGCATTAAAAGCCTAATGAGCGTCGCATGATATTCTTTCGTCTGACGATGTATTTAGTCATAGCCTTCTTCATTGGGTATATAAAATACATTTGGCAGGCGTTTTGATCATTACCATTTTCATCTATCTACTAAATCATCTTCAAAACTTTTGTTGACGAGATTTTCACAAGGCTCTCTGCAGGATGGAAAAATTTGGGTTTCAAGTGATTGTTGACGAGGTTTTCTCAAGGCTCTCTGCAGAAGATATTTGTCATTCAAATCTCTTTCCAAGAATTTTTATACGGAATTGTCAAGTCATGCATTTCAGATGATGCATGCTCTCCGAAGTGGAGATTCAGTAGAAAAGAAACCATTATCCTTTAAAGACACATCAATTGTCATTGACGACGTAATTGGTGGTAAGTTGGATGTTGTTAATAGTAAAACCTTAAGTTTTCCTAACAATGTCCACTCTAGCTTCTTACGTATTCTATCTTCATTTAATGGATTGTTGTTAGTTTCCAATGAAGGGATTTGCTGTCAGTTGATTCTTTGGAATCCTACTATTAGGCAGTATAAGGTTTTGTGTGATGACTACTTTAATTACAATCATCATCGAAACTCTGATACCGCTGGGATTTATTTTGATCAGTTCAATGATCTGAAAGTGCTGAACATCAGATGTTACCGTAATGTAACTGCTGCTCGTGTTTACTCACGACGTCGTGAGTCATGGACAACAATAAATTCCGGTATCGTAAACAATTATAGTTCAAGTAATTATTCATGGTCTACCGGAGTTTATGCTGATAAAACCATCTATTTTATGGTTTCAAATTATTGGTATCCACTAGGTGAGAGGAACATCGTTTGTTTTGATGTTGTTAGTGAGACTTTCAGAATGCTTCACTTTCCTGAGAGTATTGTAGTCAATCCTTGCCAATGGCATTTTTTGACCATTGCAAAGAGGTTGCATTTGATTGTTATTGGAAAGTCTACTGAGCTAACTGCTGATTTGCTCAGATATGAAGAAGAAGGCTGGAAGAAGATGTTTGTTTTGAATAATCCTCGTGTAGTTGATTATGTTGATTCACGCCGAAGTACTAATATAATTGAAGACAACAAGTGGCTGATAACAAGCATCTAGAGGGATATGATTGAAGTTGATCTGACCAATGAACTTCTGAAATACGTCCAACATGTTGACAACTACAATGGTCCGAAAGGAGCTTTACTTATCGAAAGTACTGTTTCACCAATAGATTAGGAATTAGGATCCTGTATTTTATTGAATGCAATTATAGGTTTTGACAATTGTATTTTTTTATATAATTAGTTGTGTTAAAATTATTAATAATGTTTGTTATTAAAATTAAGTAAATGAATATTGATGTTTGAGAGTGTAAATTCTTGTAATATTGGCAAAGCTCTGTTTAAATGATCAAAGCTCTGTTATTGAGAACAGATGTTTCAAAATTAAACAGTGGTTGATACATCTGTTGAATTGGGTCAACTGATGGATGAACTTTGTATGTTGTTTAACACTTGTACTTTTTATAAATATTTAGGTTTGATAGTGTAAAAGCTTGTAATATTGGTAAAGGTATGTTTAAATGATCAAAGCTCTGTTATTGGGAACAGATGTTTGAAAATAAAACAGTGGTTGATAAATCTGTTGACTTTGGTCAACAGATTGATGTCCACAGATGTTTGGAACTACTGTTCAGAAAACTGTTGTTGAAACCGCTGTTTGGTTAAAATGGTGGTTTAAAACCACTATTGGGTTAAAAGTGTGGTTTGAAACCGCTGTTTGGTTAAAACGGTGATTTGAAGACAGTGTTTTTAAATAACTTTCCATGTTAGGTTCAACAGTGTTTTGAAGAGGAAAACTGTGTGAGAAGACAGTAGATCTTAACAAGTTAAACATCTGTTAAGGCTTAAACAGTTGTTTGGCCTTTAACAGATGTTTCTCTTTTATATCAGATGTTTGGACTTAAACAGTTGTTTGACCTTAAACACATGTTTGACCTTAAACAGATGTTTTGCCTTAAACAGATGTTCTCCTTCTATATCAGATATTTGGACTTAAACAGATGTTTGGCCTTAAACCAAACATCTATTTAAGCTCAACATTTGTTTGACTATTTGTGAATATCTTATTGACTTTTGGTCAACATCTGTTTCAAATTTGGTCAACATCTTATTTTGTAAAAGAGGTAAAAAAACAAAGATTTTTTCAAAATCCCAAATCACCCTATCATGTAAGTGCATTGAAGTAAAAGTGGAAATGATATTATTCATATGGTCCTGCTGTGCTTTTGTTTGTCCTCTAATATGAGTTCATGATCTAATCCGGTGATTTTGAAGACATTGTTGTTTAATCGAATTAGATGGTTGATGTAATGTGGTCGTATTACAAACAAATAGTAATTAATTAATCTAAATAACTTTCCCGAGCCCGGGAAGCAATCCCGGATAAAAACCTAGCATATTTATAAATAAAACCTTATGATTTTCTCATTGTTCTTCTTCTTCTCCATTTGCCACCACCACCTGCCATCCACACCATCACCACTGACACAACCACACAAAAAAACCTATTGGCAGTCATGATTTCTCATTTATAAAACACTTCCACTAAACATTAATAAATGATATGGTTTTCATCAGATTTTAAATCAAGGAATCCTAAGAGAATACGCATGAACCATGGGATCAAAATTAGATTTTTTTTCCTAAAGTTCGAATTTTATAAACAACCAACAATGGCCACCTGCCTACATGAACCATATTACATCAACTAATATTTACAGATCTACATACATATCTCACCAAATTAAAGTTCTTGACAGGTAAATCCTTGTTTAAAAATAATAAATCAAAAACCAACAAACAAAAAAGGAAAAAACAAACCATGATTGGATAGGGTTCCAGATCTGGTATTCGTGTGTAGCGACGGTGACTTTAGCGGTCAGAGACGGAGAAGAAGGACCGGAGTGATGGTGGTTTATGTTGTGGCCGGAATGGTAACTCCGATAGCAGTGTTTAGAGAGAGAGCGCTTCCGGGTGTTTAGATAGTGTGTTACCGGTGGCTGGAGTGACGGTGGTGTTTAGGTTTTAGGGCTAGAGAGAGGGCTTCTTGGAGAAGAAGGACTAGAGTGATGATACTTTATGGCTGTGTGTTTTGTGTATAAATATAAGTATAAATATAAATTACACTTTTACTGGTAAAATTACCAACTTACCCTAGTGTGCAAGGCACATGTATAATTTAACTGAAAATTTTAACCGGGTTAGTGTTAAAGGACGTAGGGTGTAATGAGTTTTCCAAATAAAAGACTGTGACTGTAATTATTAAAGTTAAAGAATATCCACTGCAATTCGATACATAGATAAAGAATGAAAAGTGTAATTACCCTTTTCTCTATCTTATAGATCTCTCTCCCTCTTTCCTTATCTCTATCCCTCAAAAACAACAAATATCCAGCTTTCTCTCTCTAAACCACCTACCCTCCAGTACTAGTAGTGTGAACTATTTCATGAATAAAAGATCAAGGGTGCTACTTTCTACACCCCCCCTATTTACTTTTTTCACCCCCCTCCTCTCACATACTTACAGGTGGGGCCTGCGTGGGACCGACAGTTTTCCTCTCACAAGGGGGGGTGTAATCAGGAAGGAGGGGGGGTGTGTATAGAATGGGCCAAGATCAAATCTTGAAATCACACTACCAGAAGAAACCAAACCCAATAAATCGACCCAAAAGCACGAGAATTTAATCTCTTTTTCAACAATTCACATTGACCCCAAATCACCCAATTTCAAAAGCAGAAATGTAGAGATGTGACGATTCATGCGTGTGCTCAGTCTGGAGATGTTGCCGGTGTGTAGAAGCGGTTCGTGAGAATCCGGCACTTGCTATTGATCGGAACCCTGTTGTAAGAAGAAGCTTCTTCTTATTTATGGTGATGTACCCGCCCGGCATCAACGGAGACTTTTTCACCTCTGCCGAGAATAACGCCAGCGACACCACCACCGCCATGTCGATGTAATCGGTAACCACCACCTTCTGTTTCGTCATTTTGTTAATAATTCTTTTTCTTTTTCTTAATTCACAAACCCCAATGAAGGAATCAAATTCAAGAATCAGGTTTCAATGAAAGGAGAGAAACTGAGAAAGAGAGAAAGACTTTGTTTGGGTGTGGATGATAAGATGGGTAGTTTGTCATTGTTGGTGTGATTATTGTTGTTATTAACTTGTTTGTGGTGATTTGGGGGTGAATTGTGTGGATAAGATATGATTGGGTACCACCTGTTTGATGAAATGCCTTATTGAGGTAAATCAAGAGGTAGCGGTGGCGGAGGTAGTGGGATAGTGATGGGGTGTTTGGAGGTGGCGGTAGTGCGATGGTGGTGGCACTGTTGGGGATAGTGGCGGTGAGGTGCGGTGGTGTTTATAGAGAGAGAGAAGAGGGTGTAAGAGAGAGAGAGTGTGTGTGTGCTGGCGTGTGTTTTATTATATATATATTTGTAATTTATAATTTATTTATATATTATATTAAAAGTTTATGCATTAAAGATTGACTTGTACTTTATGTGTAAATGACCATATTACCCTCGTAATTAACAGACTTGATGGATGGTGTTAGAAAATTGAACTTAAATGGTTAAGAAAAGTGGCTATAAGGACTCAGGACGTTAAACATTTTGATTTTGGACTCAAATAGTTAAAACCAGTAAAACACAAAGACTCAAAAAGTAATTTACCCCCTTTAATTTAATTAACATTTGTTTGGATACGGAGCGATCTCTAAAAAGATCATGTATATGAATATGGGGTAATGACAAAATGGGCTTCACAAACCCATTTTTCCTAACTATCGGTCGGTCCATTTGGCGACCCACAAATCCACAATGTGGATTTATAATGAGCCATAGTAGCTATTACTATTAGGCAGGATTGGGTAAAGATTGGGCTGTTTAAGATTGGATTATCCAGTATACATATATATGAAAATTTCGGATGGTGTATACTAATATTCGAATCTGTATCCAAAATTTCGGATTTCGGATACGGATTTGAATATTTAAATGGATATCCAAACTTATATAAAAAGATCAAAAAATTCGTTTTGTATATGGATTAAAACTAAACCTATATTCGATTTTCTAAATTTCCAACAGTTAAAAAAAAATCATATATCCACATTCAAATCCAATTATTTACTATTCTTATAACCTACATTTTATAATATGATGTACAGTGGTTTCTTCTTATGGGTTCAAGTGTTTGATTTTCAATGGTCCTTTTCATTTTAGGCTTTCTATTTTTATTTTTTTTAGAAAAGTGAGATACGTGAACAATCATTTTCAGTGGTCCTGTTTATTTTAGGTTTTATATTTTTTTTTTAAAGATAGATACGTGAACAACCGTATTGCGCACCATGCTCACCGTTTTATTTGATTTTCAAAGGCCCACCTAGAAACAATCACCATTTTTTGTCATTTTATTATAATAGTATTTTATTGTTGTTTATTATTGTAACTGGGGGATTAGTCACGCGTTGCGACGGGCATTTGGTCAGTATCATTTTGGTTTATTACACCATATGTATGATATCAACACTCAGTATAACAAACGAAAAAGATACGCCCAAGATTAAATCTACACATGTTTTACAACGATAGAGAACAAATAAAACAAATACCGGAAGCGGTTTGGATAATATCGATATCGGTACTCATGTTGTTCGGTTAGAATCGGTTTCGTTCGTGATGACACTGAACATTATCTATTTGGTTCATCACGATAAAGAACAAAAAAAATCATTTTTTATTGGAACATAATTAATAAAAATAAGTAAGTCGCAACGCTACACTAAAAAAATTATTAAAAAATTGAATATATTATTAAAATAACGAATAGAATAAACGGCGTCAATTTATATATATATATATAAAAACTAAAGCATGAGACAACTTTAATGAGATATAAGTTTATGTTTCGATCATTTGTATATTATTATTTATATATCAGTTTTGAGTGAAATTTACATAAAGACATAAATAAAAATAACTACGTCATAACGACATACTTACATATTTATAAATATAAATAAAATGCGCTTAAAAGTAATTTCAATAAGAATATAATAATAAAATATTTATATCGTTCAACTTGTTAAATTTTGAAGTAATAAAAACAAACTAAAACAGGTGTGTTACTATTGTGAAAAAGCAAAAAACCACAAAAAGTTGTGGCAAAAAAAAAATATCAAAAACCACTTGTATGGGTTGTTCATGAGCCAAACTGAGCGGACCTTTGCTCATGCTTGGCTCGTTTACAAATCGAACCGAGCGGAGCGGCTCATTTAAAACCGAGCCTCAAATCAAGCGAGCATTTTCCGAGCAGTGAATATTCCGAGCGAGCGTCAAGCTAACTTCAAGCGATTTTGACAACCGTGTCGCGCGATTTAAATTTGCGGAGAGAGATAGTGACAATGGTGGGTCTTAAGTTTTTATGTCTATAAACAGACACATTTCATGGCATAATATTTTTCTTATAAATAACAATGTCGTTGCCGATGAGGCGATGCTTATATTGCACGAACAATGACGTTGAGGCAAGAGACGATCGACTTCAGGTAACAACATGAGACATTGAGGAGATGAGCAGACTGTCGTTTAGCGGTTTAGGGTTTGGTTTAACTTTTAGATTGGGTGTTAAGTTTTTTGTTGGCGTGATTAGGCTGGTACTTATAGATATAGTTGTAAATTTGTATATAATGGATCAAAATCGGTATATATAAAACTATAAATTTTATTTATATTTTTGTATACTAGAGAGATGATGAGGTGGATTTTGGGTTTGTTTTATTATTTTAGAAAAAAGATTTTTTGCAGAGTTTATCTGTGAGTTTGTTTATGCTAGGATTTCTCCACTGTGTGTTGCAGCGGGGAATTCGTGTACGAATCAAACAATAAAGATCAACTTTATAAGATACTATATTACATTACAATATATATTCAAAATCAACTTGTAATAATTAATAATGACCGGTTTTAAAACATCAATTTTAGATAACATAAAAGTAAACTTATATTTTTTTCGGTGGGTACCCGATTAGTCTGTTTTCTAGAAAATTATAACGCGAATTAGTTGTAAAATAACTAACGAATGAAAGTTATAATAGGAAAATGAAACTATTGGGTTAAAGGCCTATATTATTTAAAGTCTAAGGGATCAACTTGATACTAAAAAAATTATTGTAGCATTGTATTGTATGTAAAACGGTTTAAAATGGGTAATAATAACTTTATTAGAGTTTAGAGGACGTTTAATATGTTTATCACAATTCAAGGGGTAAGAATGTAAGTTGTTTTAAAAAAACTAACAGAAGAAGTTGAGAGGGGCAAAATGATAAGAACCAAAACCTTGTTAGTCAAAACATAAAAAAGAATTCTTGTGAGGGTTACAAATGCAATCAAAGAGGAGTAAATTACAAAAATGTCATAAAGAATAAAAAAGTTAAGTATGTGAGTGAATGACACTCTTAGTTAAATATGTAAGTGTGTGTATATGTTTAAATATGTATGTCGTAACATGTGTTTATGTATATGTATACTAATTAAAAATAATAATTTGAGTCGAACGGATCTTTGCTCATGCTTGGTTCGTTTACAAACTGAACCAAGCAAAGCGGCTCATTTACAATTGAACCTCAAATCGAACAAGCATTTTCCGAGCAATTTCCAAGCAAGCGTCGAGCGAGCGACGAGTGGTTTGAACAGCCCTGGTTGTTATTTTATATATTTAATAATAATAACTGTTAACATAATTTTGCTTTTTTTTTTCTAACAACTTTAGTATACAATACTTTATAATATTCGGGCATGCCCTTTCAATATGTGTATCTTATTTATGTCTCTATATAAATTTTACTCAATGCCAAGTGGTAAATAGTAATGTACAAATAATCGAATCACAAGCTTACATTTTATTATAGCTACCTTACCGTTTAGTTTTGTTATATGTCATTTTAATAATATAATATAACGTGTTATAAAATATCGTAAAAACTGTTGTAACGTGCTTAATTTAATCTACATTTCGATAAGAGTTTCATTCAAAAAATATAACTTTTTTTGGTTTGTATCATGACGAACCGAATGTCTAAATAACATCGATACCAATATTCGAATATTCATTTGCATGGTTTTCTCAACGTTCCAATATAAATTTCGTTGAAAACAAAGATGTACTTGCACTAGTATTCATTTTTATCTCTTGTTGATTGCTAAACCAAGTACCCGTATCGTATCATATCAGTACCTTGACGAACCGGACCGATGATCAAAAACCTATCACGAAACGCAAAAATCCCACTAGTTTTTTACTATAATTCAAACTAAACATAGTTTATGCAATATTTGTTTATAATATACATGGGGTAGGACCTATTAGTTTATATTAAGTTTAGGTTAACGAAAACATACTTTAGTTATATTTTATTAATACTAGTGGGAAACCCGTGCGTTGCAGCGGGTTGACAATATATAAGACCTAACCCAAATAAACGTGTTTTTAAGCAAGCGGGTCTAAATTGACACCTGTAGATATGAAGGGGTAAAGTGGTAATTCTATACCTGAAGTGTTCTGATTCCTTCATCTTCACTTCGTTCAAAACCGATATTAGCACTGGAGTTCAACTGCCTGAAAATGGAGGTTCAACCTCCTGTTGTAGTTTCAGATCACCCTTTGGAACCAAAACAAGACCGACACCAAAATGGCAACAGGATCAAATAATTAACTCATATTTTGTATTATTTCTTGGGGAAATAGACTGTATCACCCTCAACTATGCAAAATTGGCCAATACCACGCTCAACTTTCAAGTTGGCTCCTACCACCCTCTACTCGACACTTGGGTTGCTGTGTCACCCCGTCGTTAACCAGACACTAACTAGGTTAGTTTTTTTTGCTGACGTGGCTAATTTATGTGATGTGGCAAGGTGAGGTGGCTTTTTATCTGATGTGGCAAGGTGACGTGGCATTTTTTAATTATAATTAATATAAATATATATATATATATATATATATAACACAACACATACAGATCTGAAAGACCACAGCTTGCATTTTCGATCAGTTCAAGAACAACTTCGAAACAAACTTTGATTAACAACAAAAACCTGAATCAAATTTTATTATAGTCAAGTAGATTAGTAGTCTGCATTTTCGATCACCGCCGCCACCGTCAACACCACCACCGCCGCCGCCATCGACTCAGCCACCACCTTCTTCCCTGTTCTCACCACTAGGATTTTCAGATCTGACCGGATTCAAGAAAGTGTGGTGCCGTTTTCGCCGGTGATGTCGAAGAATAAGAGGTAAACGACGATGATGACGGCGACGGCGTTGAAGATGTTGAAATATCGAGGTAGACGACGATGATGACTCCACCACCTCCTCATTCCTTCCACCACCATAACCTCCACCAACAACCTGCCACCTCCACCAACCACCGCCCCACCATCAACTCCACCAACCACTACCACATCTCAGCCGTACACCACCGCCACCCTCACAACTCACACCTGAAATCCGACTTCAACCCCATCACATCTCCGTCGCACAAACCCTATCACCACGAAGCTTCAGTTTCCGAGTTGTTTGAAGGCGCTTAACCCCCAGATCTTGTTAGGGCTCATATTTGAAGGCCATTGAAGGCGTTTAATAGTCGGAGCTTCAGTTTCCGATTCCTCCAAACACATAAACACCACCGAATTTTGTTAAGGCTCAGATTTGAAGGCGTTTAACCCCAGTTCATTGGTTAGATCTTCATTTCGTAGTGTAAGAGAGAGAAGATAGGTAGAGAGAGGGAAAGAGTGATTTGAGAGGGAGAGATGGGAAACTTTATAATCTGATTATTTTTTAAATTAGATTAAAGAAAAGCCACCTCACCTTGCCACATCACATAAATTAGCCACGTCAGCAAAAAAAACTAACTTAGTTAGTGTCTGGTTAACGACGGGGTGACACAGCAACCCAAGTGTCGAGTAGAGGGTGGTAGGAGCCAACTTGAAAGTTGAGCGTGGTATTGGCCAATTTTGCATAGTTGAGGGTGATATAGTCCATTTCCCCTTATTTCTTCCACTTGATGTTTCAAAAAAATATAAGTATAATGGCAACAGGATCAAATAATATGCTCATCTTTTACACCATTTTTTGAACATGGGCCGGGTCGATTCGACCCAAAACATAGTTTGTACAAAAGTTCCTGATTTTTTTACAACTTTATAGTGTATGAGACATGAATAATAAGGTTGTATCCCCCCATCATTTACACCATTCTTTGAACCTAGATCGGGCAGGTCGAACCATTATGTCGTTTATACAAATCTTTTGGATTTCTTTAGTGACTCAATAGTGTGTGATACATGATTAAGAAGTTATATGTCATCTTCAGTATGCTCATCTATTACACAATTCTTTGAACATGGGTTGGGTTGGGCCAAAACAGAGATACAGATTATAAACCCAACCAAATTTGATAATAAAAAATAAACTATAAAACTGAAACTATACCATCTTTATTTGAACCGTTTGAGATAAAAACACAACACATTCACAAGTACCATCTTTCCCCACCTTCTTTGAAGCGCATGCCACCAGAACCCGTTCTTTTAGCTTGCAAAGAGGTGAAGTTTTGTTGGCATCCCTGAAAAAAGTTACAAAATTACCATAAAAATAATATAGTTATTTTAGTTTTAAAGGAGTTAGTAAATAACCTAGAAAAAACATGACCACTATGGTTAGAGTAGTAAAGCTAAACATAGTTTATGCAATATTTATTTATAATATACATGGGGTAGGACCTATTAGTTTATATTAAGTTTAGGTTAACGAAAACATACTTTAGTTATATTTTATTAATATATGCCTGAACTCCAACAATAAAAAGAATATAGTATAAATATGTGAGAAAAAGTTATAAAGTAGTCATGGGAAGAGACGTTAAATAAAAAATATAAGGATATGAAGCAAGAAAGTGGACAAGTGGGTTTAAGAATTAATTTGTCACGGTATGGAGATTTTTAAAATAATGTGTTCCAGATGTATGCCAATCATGCAACCTCTTTACACAATTATTTAGTTGTAATGGAGTAGAAAAAGAAATAAACAAACGTTATAATAATAAATAAATTATCATATTATTGCGTAATTCTATTCAACATATACAATTCCCATGAGGGGAATAGTTCTGTTACTTGATTGGCAAAAAGTTGCAGCAACCAATAAAAATGTTTCTTTTAAGTATATAATAGTTAAAAAAGTTATGATTTTGCCTCCGGTTCAAATTAAAATTTTGATTTTACCCTAGTTTAAAATTACGATTTTAACCTTAGGTAACAATTACGATTTTACCCCCAACTATGGTCCTGCCAAATTACGATTTTATCCACAATTTAAATTACGATTTCGCCCAGTTCAAAATAAAATTTTGCTTTTGCCTGCAGTTTAAAATTACGACTTTTCCCTCTGTTAAAATTTACGATTTTACCCTAAATTCAAAATAAAATTTTGCTTTTGCCTGTAGCTTAAAATTACGATTTTTCCCTCTGTTAAAATTTAAGATTTTGCCCTCAGTTCAAAATAAAATTATGGTTTTGCCCGCAGCTTGAACTTACGATTTTGCCCTCAGTTAAAAATTACGATTTCGCCCCCAGTTGAAAATAAATTTATGGTTTTGCCCTCAGTTCAAAATATGAATTTGCCTCCGTTTCAAAATTACGATTTTACCACAGTTCAAAATTGCAATCTTGCCATGGTTTTTTTTGGACAAAACTACGGTAGTATTTTATTTTACTTGGTTGACTCAGTGTTGTTTTTATTAGTGCCAAACAGCTGCCTAGCACACGCTAATTGGTTCTAACAAATTATTGTTTTGCCCCCAGCTCTAAATTACATGCTTGCCATCGTTTTAGTTATTTTTTTGGCAAAACTATGGTAGTGTTTTGGTTTAATTGGTTCACTCGATGTATCATTTTTTTGAGATCGTGTTATAAGTAGCGTGTATAAGTGACCGAAATAAAGACGTACATGTTATTAAACTAAGAAATATTCGGTTTAGCGCCCCACAACGCGGGCAGGGCAAAAACTAGTATACTACATTCACCATTGGTGAATACTGAATAGTGATAAGCAGTTGCCTAACACCTCCTTATTAAATTACGGTTTTGTATTGTTTACTGTTGTGGAATAGTGTCAGGCAACCTGACAAGCTGCTTGACACTTCCTTATTAGTCCAGTCAAATTACGATTTTGTCATGTTTAAATTTATAGTTTTGACATTGGTTTCGTTTTTTTCCCTCCCAGTCAAATCACGATTTTACCCTAGTTCAAATTTACATTTTTGCTATCGTTTTTGTTTTTTTCCCCTGTCAAATTATGATTCTGCCCTCAAAGAAAATTTACAGTCATGCGATCATTTTAGTTTTTTTTTTTTACAAAACTATGGTAGTGTTTTGTTTTTATTGGTTGACTCAGAGTAACGTTTCATTCATGCCAGACGGCTCATTTATCTTGAAAAGTTACAATTTTGCCCCAACTTTAAAATTGTAGTTTTCCGTTGTTTTAGTTTTTTCAGCAAAAGTATTGTAGTGTTTTTTTAATTGGTTGACTCGATATAACTTTTTTAGATCGTGTTATGAGTAGTATGTACAAGTAAACGAAACACAGACATACATGTTATAAGAGAGAAATATTCGGCTTAGTGCCACGCAACGCGGGCTGGGCAAAAACTAGTTAAATTACATATATGTAGGTGGCCAGGTGGGCCATGGGTGCTGAAGACGCGTGCTACGTCTTTTTACAACCAATAAAATCTTATCAACAGAGTAAACTCAATATCAAATGGTCATCTACGTCTGCGAACGCTGACAACGATGGTGATGCGGCCCACAACAATTGTAGAGGAAACCCATTGTCTGAATACTCATGTGGTTAAATCTCTAGCTCAACCCTCAATATTTTTGTTCCAAACGAGACTCGAACCTATGATCTTCACTTTGAAAGGTCACATGGATGCGATTTCATCAAAAGGTCATTGGTTGAATGCGTGCTACTAGTCATCTAACATTTCATAACACGTTGAAATTCTTTGGTACAATTCACCAAGAAATATGTATGTATTACAAAATAATAGTTTACCAGTGGGTTTTCCCGCGCTTCGCGGCAGGTTTTCAGTGGGTATCGGTTCGGTTCATTCAGTACCAGTATGATATGGGTACTCGATATAGCAAATTGAAAGAGATGAAAAAGAATACATGTGCAAATACCACTCCGTTTTCGACTAAAGTTTTACCGGATGTGAGTACTAGTAACCAACAACGGTTTTACCGGTACCGATGTGGAGTTATCCTCTCATCTACAATTAATGCGTCCAAAACGCTTTGGTGATATATAAGGCGAGATATTCCGTATATTCCAATATCTCTCATGTGGACATAAAATAACATACCGATGTCAGATCAGCTCAGGTTATTACACCCAGTACTCATGGATATACTTGACACTTTAACGGATTTGGTATCCAAAGGGTGTGACAATTTTTTTAGGAATAATGTATTGGGCATTGGCCGACAACAATCCTAACTTCAAAAATAACCAGTGGTGGTCCCACCTTTTCATATATTGTAAACTAATGGACCTTTGCTAACAGAAAAGGAAAAGGGGATAAAAAGAAGAGTTAATTACACAAATGGGTCCCGTGGTTTATACCTAATTTCGCCTTTGGGTACTAACTTTTTTTTTAACATGTTTAGGTTCTATGGTTTCAATTTTGTAACACATTTGGGTACTAACACCAAAATTAGTTAATTAATGACTAAAATACCCTTGCATTTTTTTAAGTTTATCAATGTAACACATTTGGGTACTAACACTTAATTTTATTTAAGTTTAAATCAATTTTACAAAATCTATTTATTTTTTTTATTTTCATCTTTTTATTATATCTCTTAATTAACATAAAGTCTATTTATTTTTTTTTATTTTCATATTTTTATTAAATTTCTTATTTAACATAAAATCTACTTGTTACACCAGTAAAATTTTAAATAGATTTTTTAAATAAAATCTACTAGCTATATAGTTTTATGTAAATTAAATTTCTTACTAGTTTTAAATAATGTAAACCTTACTCGTTTTCAATTTTGGATATATATGATTGATAATAATAATAATAATAATAATAATAATAATAATAATAATAATAATAATAATAATAATAATAATCAATATCTTTCATGTAAAAAAAATTAAGCCATTTTTAACTTGTTTTTTTGTTCATTTACATTTTACTATTTTAGAAAGATATTTAATTTACATAAAATCTACTAGTTGCACCAGTAAAATCTACTAGCTATATAGTTTTATGTAAATTAAAAATCTTTTTTACAAAAAAAAAACGAGTTAAAAAAGGCTTAATTTTTTTTTAGTTTTTATCTAAAATACCTAGCTATATATTTTTATCTAAAATACCTAGCTATAGAGTTTTTTGTAAATTAAATATTTTTCTAAAATAGTAAAATGTAAATGAACAAAAAAACGAATTAAAAAAAGCTTAAATTTTTTTACATGAAAGATATTTATTATTATCAATCATTTCAATCCAAAATTGAAAACGAGTAAGGTTTACATTATTTAAAACGAGTAAGAAATTTAATTTACATAAAACAATATATCTAGTAGATTTTATTTAAAAAATCGATTCAAAAAAATACTGGTGTAACAAGTAGATTTTATATTAAATAACAAATTTTATAAAAATATGAAAATAAAAATAAATAAATAAATAGAGTTTATGTTAATTAAGAGATATAATAAAAATATGAAAATAAAAAAATAAATAGATTTTGTAAAATTGATTTAAACTTAAATAAAATTAGGTGTTAGTACCCAAATGTGTTACATTAATAAACTTAAAAAATGCAAGGGTATTTTAGTCATTAATTAACTAATTTTGGTGTTAGCACCCAAAGGTGTTACAAAATTGAAACCATAGAACCTAAACATGTTAAAAAAAGTTAGTACACAAAGGCGAAATTAGGTATAAACCACAGGACCCATTTGTGTAATTAACTTTAAAAAGAAATTAAGATTTTATTAGTAAAGGTCCATTAGTTTACAATATGTTAAAAGGTGGAACCACCACTAATTATTTTTAAAGTGTAAACCGTTACTAGCCAATGGCTGATAGTTAAAATTATTAAAATCCATTATTCTAATTTTTTATTATCAGATATGAGACTGCCATTATGAATGCCCCTCCTAAAACAAAACGCACATCGAATAATATCAACAACTACTAAAGATATAAATGAATAAAGTCATAGTAAATATATAATTTAAAAAGTAAAAATCCACGTTTTTTTTAGTTCTGATGCCTTTCATACACCAAGCCAGTATGGTCTTGTGGCCTGACTTTGACTAAATATTTAGCGGGCCGGATTCATTTATCTAAGTTTAGAGTTGGGTTTAACGATGATCGTAAAGGTTGCTAGGCTCTCTCTAATCAGAGTCAGGAGTACTCAGCTTAGGCGGAGAGTACTTGGAGATTACTCAGGCTAAACGAAAAGTACTCGTGCCTCGAGCCCTCGACAACCTATCTTGTAAAGAGTACTCGGGAAGTACTCGGCCAGGGCCGACCATGAGCATGTGCCGGGTGGGCGACGGCTCAGGGCCAAAAATGTAAAAGGGCCCGTAATTTTTTATATAATATATACATAATATTATATATAATTACAACCCTATGTTTGTAACAAATTAACAGCTGCAGTTGAGTGGTAGGCAAGATGGTTTTTAAGTCGCTGGTTACGAGATCGAAGCTTGTTGTCACCGTTTTTTACAATTTTAGTACTCATTGTCTTAAATTAAATTCCCACAACCCTTCATTTATTGACAAAAGAAGTATTGATATATCAATATTTTCTTTTTTTTCTCCTATTATCTTTTATCTTTAGCTCAATTTTTTTTTTCTATTTAGTTAAATTTTCTTTTTCTTTTTAACCAAATTCTTTTATTGTTTAATATTATTATTAATTATAAACATATTTGTAACACCCCGAAAACGGGTTTGGTAATCAAACCCCGTTAATATTAAAAGACGGGTAAAGTACCATTAGTAATAAAATTTACCCGGTGAATATTAGGAATTTTAAGTAAGTAAACCTAATATTTAATAAAAAAAAAAGATAAGTAAAGGTCTATGGATAAATAAAGTTTATAAAAGGTCTGAGTTAACGGGACCTAAAATAAACTTAGTCAAAAATATCCCCGAAACCCGCTAAGTTAACTAGAAATGTTCGGTTTAGTTAATAAGAGGGAATGTGGGTTTAAAATAAGAAGGTTGGGACTGATTTAATAAGTAACTAAACATGAGGGGATTATGTTGCTAAGTTTGAAACTTAATTACATAAAAACAAAAAAATTAAAACCCAAATACATATGTGGGCATGTGTGAGGATCGACCCAGGCAAGGAAGGGCGACCAGGGTTTCTTCAAACCCAAAAACTTCACAAATCTCAGAAATTGAAGGTTCAAATCAAGTTCTAAGCGAAAATCAAACATATATTAGTGATCCCCATTGCAAGGAGATCATAAGGTATGTAAAATTTGACAAGAATTCACTACTTGAAATTCTCATGAATTTAGAAAAGTAGAAATCTGATGTTGCATGTTTGTTAATTGAATGATATAGGAATGATATAATGTCCAGGAGTAAAACCCTAGTCAATCACATGTTGAAATCATGCTTATTTATTGTGAATTCACAATCACCATTGAAAGTGATAAGTGGGTGTTGTAGGAACATGTTAAACACTAGAATTTTAATTGTGGTTCTAGTGTAATTTGAGTTCTAGGAAGTAAATTCAGATTTTTGTTAATGTGAAAATTGATGTAAACATGCTTAGTTGATGTTAACCATGGCTAAATGACAAGTATTGAGCTTGTTAATAAATTGTGAGAAATTATGCCCGTAAGGTGTTTGTTAAAATGTCTAAGTGAATGTCATATGTTAAAATTACGAATGAAACGCATAATCGCCTAGTTTGACTAAATACGTAAGGTGGAATAGTCGTGAATTGAAATGACTAAATTAACCACCTTGTGAATAATGATAGTTTGTCGCCTAACGAGCTAGGTGGAGGCTTGGAAAAGAAGCGGTCAAACGAATCAAGCACGAGAAGAAAACGTATTCGGATGCGAGGTAAGTAGAACTTACGCCCTTTTACATTATTTGCAAAGTTACTTAATTTCAAGTAATGATACGAACGCTACTAAGTGGTTGGTATATGATATTCCAACGCGATTCAATGAGAGTTGGAATGAGGGGAAAATGGCAAATTAGTCATGTAATGACGAATAATTAAAAACGGTTTTAAGTAAAACAAGTTCAAAGAAAAAAAAAACCGGGATAGGTTAAAGGGGTGAAATGGTAATTAAATATCATCTCAATACGGACAAATGGTCAAATGGCCTAAATGGGTCAATGGTGTGGTTAACACCATTTGACAATAACATTTGACAATCGTTGTTGAGTTTTGTGATTACAGGAAATAACATGTGTTGCATTGCTTTAGTTAGAAAATTTAAAGCCAGAGGTATGTAAACGGGTCAATGCTATGACCCGAGCCAGGTACGCATATGTGGACTTATAGTTAAAAATGCAAAGAAGGTCAAATATCTAGCCGAAATCCTTCATTTCAAAAATGAAGGATTAAATGTGACTAAAGAGCCCTTAATAGGTAAACAGTGTAAACGACCCTTAGAGGTTGTTTAGAAACTTATATTATGAGTTTGTAACCCTTAGATGTGTATAAAAGTTGTAGGCAAAAACAATTGCGGGTCGAACGCCTGGAAATAGTTAATTGCGGAAAAATGACCAACCGATGGGTAAGATTGGGAAAAGGGGTTCGTATGTTAAGTCCACCACAAAATAGTTGTGGTGGAATATTTCTAGTTAATTAGACAAGGCAAATATTGTAGTATCAAAAGAAAAGCACAAGTTCTAGATTAAAGTGCTTAAATATCCTTAACGGGTCAAAATAAGCATACGAGCGAAAACGGGTTTAAATTGTCTAATAAACCTATGAATAGAACCTAATATAGTAGGTAACATATATTAGAAGAAGTATATGAGATATAGGAATCAAATAAATAGGTTTGTTTGATAAAATGCATAAACGGGTTAAAGGTCGGCATAAAGGGTAATAAGCCGAGGATTAAAAGTCTGAAATTTTGTTAAGTTGGATGTTGGGTTTTAACTCCATAAGATGGAGGATTTAATTACGGACGCGTAGGAAAAAGAATCGCGTAAAACGGATCAATAACGAAGAAGTTATGGCCGTTTCCGTGAAATCGAGTTGAGCTGGGAATGTACAGCATCAGCTGAAGAAACCTGCTGTGAAAAAGGGGGGCTCGCGTGACACCTAGGCCCTAGGCGTCACGCGACGCCCCTAACTCTGAAAATTTTTAATTTTTTGTCATTTTTAACCCCCGTACTTGTATGAACTAAATATTTGACTATCAAAACTAACTTTTAAGTTGGTTTTGATCATAGGTGAACGTCAAGGGTGCACGGATGAAGATCAAGCGTCGAGCAAGAACCGAACACGATTACGATATAAGCTTCCGCACTATGTATTGTTATTATGTTAAACGACGAATGTACACATGATATGTTATATACTTTTTAAATCTTAAAAAGTTTTAATAAACCCGGAATTTTCAATGCATATGTAATCTTAATTACATGACCGTTTTTCGTAAATGAGACGTTAAACCTTAGTTTATATGAACGGGTGTTACAAGTTGGTATCAGAGCCTTGGTTTAAGAGATTCAAGTATGGCGGGAAAGCTATGCTTGGACTTAAACCTTACGCTCTTGATAAAGATTGGTGTTCGGTTCGAGGCTTGATCGCAAATCCGGTAAGTACATGTATATCAATAGTTTAATATGATTAAAGTGTTGAAAACAACACAAACGGTTATCGTGTAATACACGTTACACCAACAATCGATATAGAATAGATATAGTCAATGAAATTACACGCGTTGATGCCTATAGTAGAAAAGCCTTGTATTATAATACGGGCATCCTTTAATGTTGAAACTATTAACATTTGTATATGTTTTAGTTGAAGGACACTCGCATATGAGGATAGCGAGAGCTTAACAAATTACGGGTATGACAGAAGAAAGGTCCGAAGTATGACAAGAGGAGCATGCTCACCAAGGACTAAATCGCGTAACGACCGCGAACAAAGTTAAAGGCAAGAAACGCCCGTCGGGGCAAGCATTACCAGGTGCACACTTTTAAAAATTTAATTGCACAAGTAGCAATGCGAAACAAACACGTAAGTAATGACGGTTGCATACACATATGATAGAACTTAGAAAACCTGATTTCCAAGAGAAATTTAATAGAAAATGTGTTATTCACGATGATGATTAACAAATGAGTAACAAGATTCGTTCATATGGAAACTTGGATTGGGGTAATTATCCAAGTGGGAAACTCTCAATTTAATATTATTGAGAAAAGTAGCAATCACATTAACAAATGTGATTATATATTAGTTTGATTAAAAAAAAAAAAAAAAAAAACATTGTATATGTTCACGAATGAAACGTGTAAATCAAATAACTGTTAAATGGTAACTAAATAAATGGTTGCCAATGAAAGTCAAGAATATAGAAAGATTAGAGGCGTCACTTACATGGGGTGTAGTGCGGAAATTATGAAAAGGTCATGTGTGTCATGTGTTGCTCGCTTACTCTGGCCAAGTAAGTAGTGAACACATGATGTCATGAACTTTTTATGATGGACATACTTACATTCGATGTAGTAGGGACGGGGTGAATGAGACAAATTAAAAAGGTACCCAAACGAATCAAACAAATAAGATGTTTGATAACAAACGTAAACGCAAGTCGGATGATGGGAGCGTATTACGTTAGAATAACGAGCCCGAGAGAAGGGACAAAGATTAAAGTAAATGGAAATACAGACCAACTAATAGGAATGCTAATGTATAAGGATAAAAGTTTGACTGTCACATGTGATGAAATTCACATGGACAAGTCAAACGAATTGAATAAAGAATAAAGGACTTGATTGAGTAAAAGCGATGGGTCTCGCTAAGACGACCAATTAAATTGAAATAACATCTAAAACCATATAGAAATGGTTACTTGAAAGGGATTACGGTAAAGATACCCGATGAATGGGTAGGATTTGGAAAGAATGCGTAAACCAAGAGACGGGAACGCGAAACAGAAAGAAGACTCGGAATATGAGTCATGACTAAAAGACAATGAGAATTTGCAACCAGAAATGTTAATAACTACGCTCAACTATTTTAAAGTTGAACGGGTCGAATAAAGAACAGAGCTTGATGTTCACAAGTGATGAAATTTCACACGAACAAGTCAAACGAGATAAATAAAGTATAAAAACTTGGTAGTGCAAGTAAGCGCAAACCGAATAATGGAAGCGCGAAACATTAATGAACCTACGTGATGGCTCATAAAGGAATATATATAGGAAAAACACAAACTAGCAAAACAAAAAAAAAATGTTAAAAACATTAAAATAAAAGAACCCGGGTAATGGGACGTAAAGGAGTATAAGTATGAACCGGGTAACGGTAAGTGTATGGAAAACCGACGTGTAAATCGACGTTAGAAGTCGAGGAGTCGGAAAATGATTCAAAAGAAAACAATGTAGCCTTAGGCTACGGCCAAGGTCAAATGAAATCCAAAAAGTAAAGGTGAATAATTATAAACACAAAAAGGGGTGCCTTAACGTCTATGCGTGTATAAACGTATAAACATTTGAATAAAGACCAGAATAAAAGATGATCTATAGGATCATCATAACCTACGGGATATTAATTAGTGTAAAGGTCTACGGGGCCAAAATGACCCACGGGGCATGAATTGAAGCAAAGGAATCATAAAGGCCTTGCCCTAAAAAGGTGAAAATCTAAAGAAATAAGCCTACGAGGCTAAGTGAAAGAACCTACGGGTCAATAACATGAGGCGAGGAAAATGCTTAAACTCCCCGCGTGAAATAATAACGGAAGGTAAAGGTAGTATAAAAGCGAGGGGTTTCGCTAACTTAACTGGGTGAGTTAAAATCGAAGGGATCGAGAAAGGCCTGGTTGACAAAAGTGAGGGATTTCACTAAAACATTTAAACGGGCAGAAATAACAAAAAGGATTCACAGTTATTTAAATTCTGATAATTCACAAAAAAAAAAGACAGAAATATTACCGAAAAGACAACGGAAAGGAACGAATTTTCAGACGAAAAGTCCTCGAAATGAGTAAAAGATGTAAGACAAGGAGAAAAAGGAAAAGTTAAACTAAAATTTAGTTTTAGTAAGAAACAATGTTTTAACAAATATGGATATTACAAGAGAGACTAGGAAATGGTTAATATCAAAGAGCATGGGTCTTGACGTCGATAGGTGCGAGACAATACATTCGAAAAGAAGAAGTATGATGAAGAAACGTTGATATAAATTAAACATGACGTGACACGATCACGGTCAAGAAATACAATGTGAAGTAGGATCACAATATAACCAAGTGAGCGGTAAAGAGTAACTGGACTAATAAGTCTAGTCAGTGAGACCGGTTAAGGTCATTTAAACAAATTTTGGTTGCTTATAAGCGGAGGATTCGGTATAACCGAACCGAATAAATGAACTTGAAAACAAAAGAAAATGTAGTTAAAAGTGAAAGATTTCACTAAAGACCCTTAAACAGGTCAAGGAAACGGATTCACAAGGGGTTCGATAATATGGATATCGCTAAATTAACTAAACTAGTAGAAATAACGAAATTACGTTATTTCAAGTTGCATTATGTCGAATGGGGCATGTAGATGTTTTGTAACCAAAAAGGTATTACCATAATTTTCTAGTAATACTAACAATCGATTAAAATGTGAGCAATGCTCAATTGATTATTGAGAGCATATGCATGGAGTTAAACTCTATAAATTATGAAGGAAAAAGGTTTCGAGGACGAAACCTCTTTAAGGGGGTAGACTTGTAACACCCCGAAAACGGGTTTGGTAATCAAACCCCGTTAATATTAAAAGACGGGTAAAGTACCATTAGTAATAAAATTTACCCGGTGAATATTAGGAATTTTAAGTAAGTAAACCTAATATTTAATAAAAAAAAAGATAAGTAAAGGTCTATGGATAAATAAAGTTTATAAAAGGTCTGAGTTAACGGGACCTAAAATAAACTTAGTCAAAAATATCCCCAAAACCCGCTAAGTTAACTAGAAATGTTCGGTTTAGTTAATAAGAGGGAATGTGGGTTTAAAATAAGAAGGTTGGGACTGATTTAATAAGTAACTAAACATGAGGGGCTTATGTTGCTAAGTTTGAAACTTAATTACATAAAAACAAAAAAAATAAAACCCAAATACATATGTGGGCGTGTGTGAGGATCGACCCAGGCAAGGAAGGGCGACCAGGGTTTCTTCAAACCCAAAAACTTCACAAATCTCAGAAATTGAAGGTTCAAATCAAGTTCTAAGCGAAAATCAAACATATATTAGTGATCCCCATTGCAAGGAGATCATAAGGTATGTAAAATTTGACAAGAATTCACTACTTGAAATTCTCATGAATTTAGAAAAGTAGAAATCTGATGTTGCATGTTTGTTAATTGAATGATATAGGAATGATATAATGTCCAGGAGTAAAACCCTAGTCAATCACATGTTGAAATCATGCTTATTTATTGTGAATTCACAATCACCATTGAAAGTGATAAGTGGGTGTTGTAGGAACATGTTAAACACTAGAATTTTAATTGTGGTTCTAGTGTAATTTGAGTTCTAGGAAGTAAATTCAGATTTTTGTTAATGTGAAAATTGATGTAAACATGCTTAGTTGATGTTAACCATGGCTAAATGACAAGTATTGAGCTTGTTAATAAATTGTGAGAAATTATGCCCGTAAGGTGTTTGTTAAAATGTCTAAGTGAATGTCATATGTTAAAATTACGAATGAAACGCGTAATCGCCTAGTTTGACTAAATACGTAAGGTGGAATAGTCGTGAATTGAAATGACTAAATTAACCACCTTGTGAATAATGATAGTTTGTCGCCTAACGAGCTAGGTGGAGGCTTGGAAAAGAAGCGGTCAAACGAATCAAGCACGAGAAGAAAACGTATTCGGATGCGAGGTAAGTAGAACTTACGCCCTTTTACATTATTTGCAAAGTTACTTAATTTCAAGTAATGATACGAACGCTACTAAGTGGTTGGTATATGATATTCCAACGCGATTCAATGAGAGTTGGAATGAGGGGAAAATGGCAAATTAGTCATGTAATGACGAATAATTAAAAACGGTTTTAAGTAAAACAAGTTCAAAGAAAAAAAAAACCGGGATAGGTTAAAGGGGTGAAATGGTAATTAAATATCATCTCAATACGGACAAATGGTCAAATGGCCTAAATGGGTCAATGGTGTGGTTAACACCATTTGACAATAACATTTGACAATCGTTGTTGAGTTTTGTGATTACAGGAAATAACATGTGTTGCATTGCTTTAATTAGAAAATTTAAAGCTAGAGGTATGTAAACGGGTCAATGCTATGACCCGAGCCAGGTACGCATATGTGGACTTATAGTTAAAAATGCAAAGAAGGTCAAATATCTAGCCGAAATCCTTCATTTCAAAAATGAAGGATTAAATGTGACTAAAGAGCCCTTAATAGGTAAACAGTGTAAACGACCCTTAGAGGTTGTTTAGAAACTTATATTATGAGTTTGTAACCCTTAGATGTGTATAAAAGTTCTAGGCAAAAACAATTGCGGGTCGAACGCCTAGAAATAGTTAATTGCGGAAAAATGACCAACCGATGGGTAAGATTGGGAAAAGGGGTTCGTATGTTAAGTCCACCACAAAATAGTTGTGGTGGAATATTTCTAGTTAATTAGACAAGGCAAATATTGTAGTATCAAAAGAAAAGCACAAGTTCTAGATTAAAGTGCTTAAATATCCTTAACGGGTCAAAATAAGCATACGAGCGAAAACGGGTTTAAATTGTCTAATAAACCTATGAATAGAACCTAATATAGTAGGTAACATATATTAGAAGAAGTATATGAGATATAGGAATCAAATAAATAGGTTTGTTTGATAAAATGCATAAACGGGTTAAAGGTCGGCATAAAGGGTAATAAGCCGAGGATTAAAAGTCTGAAATTTTGTTAAGTTGGATGTTGGGTTTTAACTCCATAAGATGGAGGATTTAATTACGGACGCGTAGGAAAAAGAATCGCGTAAAACGGATCAATAACGAAGAAGTTATGGCCGTTTCCGTGAAATCGAGTTGAGCTGGGAATGTACAGCATCAGCTGAAGAAACCTGCTGTGAAAAAGGGGGGCTCGCGTGACACCTAGGCCCTAGGCGTCACGCGACGCCCCTAACTCCGAAAATTTTTAATTTTTTGTCATTTTTAACCCCCGTACTTGTATGAACTAAATATTTGACTATCAAAACTAACTTTTAAGTTGGTTTTGATCATAGGTGAACGTCAAGGGTGCACGGATGAAGATCAAGCGTCGAGCAAGAACCGAACACGATTACGATATAAGCTTCCGCACTATGTATTGTTATTATGTTAAACGACGAATGTACACATGATATGTTAT
This sequence comes from Helianthus annuus, assembly GCF_002127325.2. Taxonomy (NCBI): domain Eukaryota; kingdom Viridiplantae; phylum Streptophyta; class Magnoliopsida; order Asterales; family Asteraceae; genus Helianthus; species Helianthus annuus. The sequence continues at coordinate 39,302,115 of NC_035438.2, forward strand.
ATACTTTTTAAATCTTAAAAAGTTTTAATAAACCCGGAATTTTCAATGCATATGTAATCTTAATTACATGACCGTTTTTCGTAAATGAGACGTTAAACCTTAGTTTATATGAACGGGTGTTACACATATTTTGTTTTTTTCCTTAGTTTCTAAAATATTTTTTTTTTACAAATTATACGAATTGACCTGAATTTGTTCGGTTTGTTATAGTACTCGTAATAGGGTTTGATCGAATTATTGAGTGACACAACAACGACACTGAATTTTTGTTTTATTAGGACGTGTAGGGCCCTTTTTCTTTTGTCTCGCACAAGGCTCAAATTTCTTTTAATATTTTCGGAGACAGCCCTTCTCTTGAGGACTCATTGTTTTATATTTCTAATTGTTCTTGTTATTTAAGTTTCTACAAATGTTATACCTTTTTAATATTCCCATAACCTTTCATTTATTGACAAAAGAAGTATTGATGTATCAATATTTCCTTTTTTTCCTCCTGTTATCTTTTATCTTTAGCTCAAGTTTTCTTTTTCTATTTAGTTAAATTTTCTTTTTCTTTTTAACCAAATTCTTTTATTGTTTAATATTATTATTAATTGTAAACATATTTTGTTTTTTTTTCCTTAACTTCTAAAATATTTTTTTTACAAATTATACGAATTGACCTGAATTTGTTCGGTTTGTTATAGTACTCGTAATAGGGTTTGATCGAATTATTGAGTGACACAACAACGACACTGAATTTTTGTTTTACTAGGGCGTGTAGGACCCCTTTTCTTTTGTCTCGCACAAGGCCCAAATTTCTTTTAACATTTTCGAAGACAGCCCTGCGGCCTTATTTTACAACCATGGGTTTAACTCGTTTCAAGTTTGATGTCTACAACACGAGTTTACCTCATGTATAATGTTAATAAGGTCCAATTTTATACATGTTCAACTAATTGATTGTTTATTTATCCATACAACTACCTGCAATAACTATTTTATATGATATTATATTATAGGGGAGGGTTTAAATGAGAACACTAAATATCGCGAATTATTATTCGGATACAATGTTATAAATTTCATTTATACGTTTAAATTTACGTGAATTCGTAAATAAAGAAAATTTACACATGTGTAAATTTGATATATTTACACATGTGTAAAAATTCTAATAAAAGTGATTTTGAGAGGAGAAATGAATTATTTAATGTTGTAAATTCTTCTTTTTTTGATGTTGTATTTTAATTACAATGAGCTTTGTATTAAAAAAATTGGTTTTGATTGGTTTTTTTATTCGTTCTCACGGTTCTCGCAAAATTTAGTGTTCTCAAGATAACCCTCCCCTATATATACATTATATTATATAACATACATTATATAATATACAATTATATATGTATTGTTGACGAGGGTTGATGAATAGTAACTTTATTTTTATAATAATATATAGCTTTTTATTATTTTTGTATTTAATATATTATAATAGTTTATTATTATATTTACTTTTAATAACATATTTTTAATTTTTTCCTTTTTAAAAAAATATATATTTCCTTTACCATTTTTAGTAATTTTTTTCTTTTTTTAAAACATATATTAATTTATCGATTAATTTGATACTTCTTTAATAATTTACGTTATAAGTTTTTCTAAAAACGTAAGTACGTAGTTGTGCTTAATTTTTTCCTTGACATTCTGTTATAAGTTTTGTTAAAAACGAAGTTATACTCAAAATAAAGTATTTATTTGGTATCATAAAACGGTACGATGATAAACTAAATCGTTAGGATAAATTACACTTTTCGTCCTTTATGTTTGTACCGAATTGCAACGGATAGCCTTTAACTTCAATAATTACAGTCACAATCCTTTATTTGCAAAACCTGTTACACTCTACGTCCTTTAATACTAACCGGATTAAAATTTTCAGTTAACTTTATTTAGTTAAGGGTATTTTGGCCAATTCATGTTTTTATTTAATTGTTTAATAAATAAAAACAAAAAAAATTCATATACACTCCTTCTTCCCCAATTTCCTAACCCTAAAACACTAACCACCACATCTTGCCACCACCACCTCATCCTGCTACCGCCACCACCACCACATCCTACCGCCACCACTCTAGCCACACCCACACCCACCACCCCTAACCCATCCACTAGATTACCTGAATGCCATAAAGAGAAATAAGCCCGATACCAAGCCAAGAATGTAAACTGTATAGATTTGCAATACCACTTTCATTGTGGTTCTTGAACGCCATATAAATCCCAATAATACCAAGTACGAGGGCAATAGCGTGTAGAATAAGATGGATAAGCTTCTTCTCAGCTTTCTTGAAAGGAAAAGGAAGAGCCTTATAACTTATAATCGCTGCAAGATAAGCATCATAACTTGATGGACCTGGTATGTAACAAAAGACACAACAAATTAACAAAAGACACACAATTATGACAGGGTAGGTGAACAACTGTCTCCTGGTGCCAAGTTCCACAATATATCTTCTACAAATCTTGATTACACCATAGTACTTGAAGGTTGGGTTTGCCATTAATATCCACCAAACTTCAAGTCACAGGATTAACAAAGCCTAACTAAATTTGAAACATAAAGGTATATGTTTTTCACAATTTGTTGTTATTAATCCATGAAGTTCAATTTTTCTATAATAAGTATCAACTCATGGGGAGTCGATGTAACGGAAAATAAGACATAAATCTGAAATGAAGCTTACCGGAAAAATTGTTGGAATCCACCGGAACTTTAGTTAGGTCGCCGGAGCCCTATATCTCACTAACTCCGTCATCACAGGTTTGCTTAACATCACTCACCATCCTCTGACCCGGAACTTTAGTTAGGTCGCCGGAGCCCTATACCTCCCTCATCTCTTTCTCTTTCTTAGTTTCCCACTCCCACTAGGTGGTGGTGGTGGTGCTGCGGGTTGGTTTTGGTGGTGGTGGAGATGGGGATTTGGTGGTGTGGCGGTGGATTTGGTGGTGGTGGCTGTCATAGCGGTGGCGGCGGACTAGGTGGTGGTGGTGGGGGGTTGGTTGGAGAAAGACAGAAACTGAGATTTAAGTCAGGGAGATAGAGGTGTTTATTTATTTAAATATAGAGTAAACTGCAATTTTACCCCCTGAGGTTAGGGGTCATTGGCATGTCTACCCCTCTAAGGAAATAATTGCAATTTTAACCCCCACTGTTTGCTCTTATGTCGCATGTTTACCCCCCAGCGTCAAAGTGGCTAACAGATCTGTTAACTCTAAGTTGAAATGACTATATTACCCTTACATTTTACCCCCCAACATTCATGTTAAGTCGCACAATTACCCCCCACTGGTAAATTGCTAATTTGTCCTTTGTTATTACCCCCTGTATTTTTTGTTAAGACACAACATTACCCCCTGCAACTTCCAAAACCCTTCCCGCCAAAATCAAATACCTGTTCTATGATTCTATAATAAAAAATTTGAACCATGTACTGCTAAATTACTAATTCTGAACTTGTTCTATGCATCTGTTATAAGAACTGCAGGTCCAATGTGAACAAATCACACTCCGATACTTGCTGCAGATATATTGATACACTTAGTTCACATTTATATCAAATAGCAGTTATTTCTATAAGGTGTTCAAAAATCAACCAAAAATGTGAAACCTAACAAGCATACCTGTTCAAAAATCAAGCATACCTGCTGCAATGTGTTCTATACTAAAAAAAAAAGCATACCTGCTGCACTAACAACCACATTCAGACATTGTAACTCACATTCAGACATTTTAACACATTCAGACAATGTGTTCTAGAATCTGATTAGAACTTATGCACATACAGCAACTGTGATCAACCAGTGTCATGCCAGTGTCATTTTAGAACTTATGCACATGCAAACTGTCATTTTAGAATCTGATTAAGCACATGCACATGATTAAGCACACTGATTAAGCACACAATCAACCTGTGCTAAGCACATGATCAACCAGTGTGTGTTTTATGCATCTGATTAAGCACACTTATGCCCAAACTATGATCAACCAGTGTGTGTTATGTCCAAACTGATTAAGCACACTTATGCCTATAACGGGTGGTCCGTAGGACAACCCTTAAGGCCTTTAAATAGACTAAAATACCATACTTTATCCGGTTAATAGCTTGAATTTGGTAATCACAAGATGTTTGAGGTTACAGGTGTTAAAGAGCTTAAAATGCGCCGTAACCTACGGCACTTGGCCGTAGGTTACGGCCCCAACCTTTGCAAAAATCCTTCGCCGTAAGACAGAAGCCACCCGCCGTAAGGGAAAGCTGCCCGCCGTAACCTACGGCCCTCTGCCGTAGGTTATGCCACCGACTGATCCAATCTTGTAACTTATGCATTAAATTGTCATTTCATGGGTTTTATGGGGGTTCATCATATGATTTCGGTTACTACTTGTCTTGGGAACGAATTTTGGAGCTTGTTGGAGACATTGAAGCTTGAAGAACACTTGTTAATCTCTTGTTTTATGTTTGTGATTTCCTTGAACATTGAAACTAGTAGTATGATGTTGCTTCAAGCCATGAGTGGCTAAACATTTGATGATTATCCTGGATTGAAGGTTTGGTTGAGACATTTCATGTTTGATTTTTCTAATTTCTAGAATAACAATCTTTATCTTTATGATTTGTTTGTTATGGTGTGTGATTGTTTGTTAGTAACTTTTTAATCCTTATGTTGAACTAATTAGAAACCATACGTTCTTGGTGCCGTTGGCAATCGAGATATCATGGGTATAGTTAGGCTTGGGTAAGGGTTAATTGATCATCAGGTAACAACCTCACGTTCTAGGAATCTGAGTACTTAGTTCCCTTTCATCACTACAAGTAATCACACATGAGCTATGTCTATGTAGTTCTTTCTAGTGAAATGATAATATGAATGTCGAAACAAACCGGAAATCTAGGATGGTCATTTGTCTCTAATTTGCTTACAACCAAAACTTTTCTTTTACAATTTATTTAGTTAAATTTAGTTTTTAAACCAATTCACTCAAATCAACTCTTGATTTTTACTTTTCTTGCAATTAGCTTAATTTAGTTAACTTAGAGAAACACTTCAAATAACACATATTCCACAAACTCCCTGTGTTCGATACCCACTTGCCATTATCTATTTAGTAGTAATTGGATTAAATTTGATTGTGACCACGACATCACGTCAAATTTTGGCGCCGTTGCCGGGGAGTAGTGCGCAACGTGTGTTATTTTCGCTTTCCTTAAGTTTGTTATTTTTCTGGTTTACGCGGGGTGTGTTAGTGTGCAGGTATTTACAGGTGCATGCGTACTAGAAGCTCTCACAAGCTTTCACCACTAGCATTTGATCCGGAAATCGAACGAACTTTGCGAGCAAACAGGATTTTGTTAAGGGAAAATACAATCAGCGGTTCACCAACAACACCAATTACACCGATTACACCACTGAGATACATGGATCGGGATCCACCACCACCCACTACGGGTGAACCTGCTCCACCATTTATACCAACAACCACTCAACCTTCACCAAATACCACCATTCCAACCAATACCACCGAACCTACCGTACTTCAAAATGTCACACCAACTAATACCACACAACCTATTACCACCCAAGAAGAACCAACCATTACTTTTAACCCTGCTACTACTATTCCACCATTATCCCATTTCTTCCCGGGTGCGGGTCCATCATATGCAAATTATACCATAACACCAAATTCAACCATTGTCCATGCCACATCTACTTTTAGACCATCGAACCAGTCGAGTTTTCAATACTCGACTCTTCCATTTGGGCAATCTTCGGGAATTCAAGGAGATGGTTATGATGAGGGATATGAGGAATTTGAGGGTTTTGATGAGGTTGGGTATGCTTATGGAGGTGATGGAGATCAAGGAGAGTTCGGTTACGTGCAAGGCCAACTTCAAGGAATGCCAAGTGTTGGTAGAGTGCCACAACAACAACTGATACCACAACACATTAGGCCAAGGCCACAAGGGCCACAATTGCAACGTCCGGTACCTTTGCAACAAGTTCGTCCACCGAATGTTCAATAACCATTCCAAAGGCCAATTCAAAACCCACCGATGCCACAACAACAATTTCAACAACCAATCGCACCACAAGGGCATATACCAAGACCAATGGGTCCTGTTCATCCAAGGGGGCGGTTTGGTGTACCAAGAAAGCATCTTAGAGAACATGCGAGGGGTATTGAAGCGCATTTTAGGCCGGTGATTACTCATAATCCTTCACCGGTGGTTATTCCTCACAACAACCAAGGAAGAACTTTTGAAATAAGAACAAATTCCTTGCAAAGTTTGACGAAATATAAGGGTCTAGCAACGGAGGAACCCTATTTCCATTTGGAGGCCTACGACTCAATTTGCAATACTATTGGGAGTCAAGGTCTTTCGGCCGATGATGTCAAGTTGGTTTTATTTCAATTTTCTTTGGAGGATAAGGCGAAGAAGTGGTTCTACACTTTGCCTTCAGCATCTATTTACACTTGGGCGGAAATGCAACAGATTTTTCTAGATGAATTCTACATTGCCCAAAAGAACAATGATGCAAGAAAGGGGTTGAGGAGTTTCCAACAACAACAAGACGAAATGTTTCATGAAGCCTTCGAGCGCTTTAATATGATGATCAAAAATTGCCCGCATCATGGAATTGAACTTTGGGAGTTGATGAATGCTTTCCATGAGGGGTTGTGTGCCGAAGATGCGCGTGATTTAATGTCCATCACAAATGGGACTTTTGGCACAAACTATGAGCATGACGATTGGGAGTTCTTGGAGCAAATGGCCATTACATCAAAGAGAAAAGCTCAAGCATCAAGGAGAGCACGACCGGCCATTACCCGAACACAAGTGCATGTGGTTGATGATGGTAATGTACAAACTTCTAATCAAATTTATGATGTTTGTGCTATTCGCAATGAAATAGGTCATGCGGCTGAAAATTGCCAAGGAGGTGATGGGCAATACGAAGAGGTTCATGTTGTGCAAGGTCAATGAGGGGGTGGTAGAAATTACAACAATATGAATTCTAATACTTACCACCCCGGTTTAAGAAACCACCCAAACTTTCAGTATGGGAACCCTTCAAATCAAGTTAACCCGAATTTCCAAGGAAACCAAGGATTTCAAAGGCAATATCAAAGGGTCAAAGCTCTTCGAGTGGAAACGAAGTAATGGAGATGTTGAAGGCGATGCAAGTCGAAATGCAACGAATGAATCAACGTGATGAAGTTCGGATGCAAAAGGACGAGGCCCGTGATAAAGCTATTCAAACTTTGACTACTCAAATGGGTCAACTTGCGTGTGAAGTGGCGATTTTGAAGAAAGCAAAAGGCCAGCTACCAAGTGAAACGGTGATAAATCCCAAAAACATTAAAAGTGTTAACATCAATGTGGTAAGCACCGTTCCTAGTACCGAATTTAATGAAAAATGTCTAACCTATTCGAGTCAAATAAATGCAGGTTTGAAAAAGGATGCCGATGGTGAGAATGATAAAGAGCATGGAGCACCAATCGTGCCTATCCGTGTGGGAAAATTAAAAATCCCTCACGCATTGTTGGACTACGGGGCAAGCATGAGTGTGTTACCAGGCGATCTATATGATATATACAACTTTGGTCCGCTTGAAGATATAGACAGCATGGTTAGCTTGGCGGATGAAAGTTGGAAGCGTCCACGGGGAATGGTTAGGAATGTTAAGATTCAGCTGGGAGAGTTTGAATATCTGGTGGATTTTCTAGTTCTAGACTATGCTTCTACCAAAATGGTAGCACAACAAAGGGTAATTTTAGGTAGACCGTTTCTATACACAGCAAATGCTCAAATTAATTGTAGAGACGGGATTATTACCATAACCGAAAAGAAGCGTAAGTTGTCCTTTGATGTTCAAACTAGAGTGATTAGTTATGAGTCCATTGAGGGGAAGGGTGGTGAGTCTAGTGATTGTATGAAAAATGTGTTTCAAAGAATGAGAAAAAAGCACCCACCTGACCGTGAAGAAAAACATATGGGTATAAGCAGGAGTGTATTTGATTACCCACCGAGTCGAAATGAGACGGATGCATTTTGCTCAATGGCACAATGTAGTGATGGAAGTGGCAGTAACCGATTCTTTGAGCCACCATAAATGGGGGTGGCACGGTCTGGCAGAAGACTCGAAACTTAGCGCTGCTCGGGAGGCAACCCGGGGTTTTATATTGATCTTGCTGTTTTTATCTTTCTATGTTTCAGGGCCATGGCGACATTCAAGTGTGGGGAAGATGTACGGATATTTGGGTAAAAGTGGTGATAGGAAGTCGGATTATCTACAACATCTGTTGTGGCAAACTTCACCAGGTCAATGTACTCTTTCCTTAGTCTTGTTGTGTGCTTTAGCTTTGAAATATTGGTAGTTAGTTTGTTTGATTTTGTTTAAAAAAATATATATACAAAAAGAAAATTGGGGTTTGAGTTTATAAGCTTTTAGTTGGTGTTTAAGAATTTATGCGATCAAAGTCTCTCAAAACCATACATTGGGGTCAATGTATCCCAAGTGTGGGGATGGGGAGAAATTTTGAGATTTTTGAAAATTTTTTAAATCAAGCAAAACATGAAAATTTTGAACACCTTAGTCTAACCCCAGATGATGCACCGGCAACCCTTAATACCCTTTAGTTCTTGGTGAGAGTTGAAGCCGCACTTGTACATAAATAAAATTTATCTTTGATGAGAGTGGCAACGGGCGGGGGTGCATTAGAACTTGTGCTTGAATGCGGTTTGAGTCCTTAGTTGGACGTGAATGTGAAAAGGATAAGGGCATTTAGGTAGCCTCGTCTTTAGTGTGTGTGAGTGTGGGATTTGGGGGATTGGACCTCATAAATTATATATATGAGCATGGTTGTGAGAGGTGTAACACCCTGTGTTTTCGAATGTCAAAGTCAAAGTCAAAGTCCAAGTCAACTTTGACTTCTTTGACTGTTAATGTTTCTTTTTACTTTTTGTATTATGTGGAGTAAGTGTTGTATAAATGAAATGATCGAATGTTTAATCAATGCGACCGATTTACGACTGTGAATAGTAGGAAGTAACAATGCGATAAAGTTAATCCATCAATAATCAAGCTAATCGATTCATCAATCTAACTCGAGACTCGAACTATGTGAACCCTGGTATTGTTATACGTGTGTGTGTGTGCTATATGTGTTACTTGTGCGTGTTTATTTATATGTTTGGTGTAGTATTCAAGTGAATCAATCGAAAATCAAATCGAAACTCGAAAAGCAATCGATCTCAATCGAAACCGACATCGAAACGTGACTTATAGAAGATTGTATGTTAGATATAGTGTTTGGGACTGAAAGTAATTTGACTAGGAACTCTATCGTATTCGTATCATCGTCCATCGAAATCGAAACGTCGAAAAACGTCGCAAAATACTCAAGGTGTGTCGCGGATCGAACAGGAGGCATCCTGATCGAACAGGCCAGCCGATCGGCTAGCTTCTTCCTAACCGATCGAGCAGTCCATTCGATCGGAGCCCCTGGCCGATCGGCTGCCACTTTCCCCTTTTGGAAGCCTATAAATAGGGCTGTCCTTGTCTTCATTTCCACTTTTGGAAAGTTCTGACCGGCCAGCTCCTATTCTTCACCTTTTCTCAGATTTCTCTCAACTCCGGTAAGTTTTCACTCTAACTCTTGTACGTTTTTGATCATTGCATGATTCTACACCTTTCTATCTTTCAAATCTTGGATTCTAACCGTGAAATCACCAAGATCTAGGTGTTCTTGGGTGATGTCATCATGGTGTTCTTCAAGAACATCATGTTTTGGCACCATTCAACCATGAATGGCTTAGATCTCACCGATTTCCACATAAACAAACTAGGATTCGCTGGAATCTTAACATATCTCACTGTGGAAAGGATTGAAAGAAGGACTTTCCCGACTTTCTTCCAACTCTTTTACACTCAATGCCTTAAAAAAGATAGAAACGAAGCTTGACGCAACTGACTAGTAATTCTAACAGTCAAGAGGTTCAAGATTCGGATTCTACCTACGAGGTTCATCAATTTCGGGTTAAACGTTAAACCGACGTTCCGAACAGTTCACCGGCCGGACTTGGGTGATTCCTGTCCGAACCAGTGAAACTAGTAAGAACCCGTGTTCTATGGTTCAACTCGTTATCAACATACCTCAAAATCATATCAAATCAAGCAGCCAAGTGTTAGACGAAAGGCCGACCAGGTCAGAGATGCTGGCCTGTAACACCTCGTAAAATCACGTCCAATGATGTATTGACACGTGTTATAAACCCTAATAAAGTCAAACAGTGAAATTTAGAGACTAAATTTTCGAAAAATCGAAAACTTTGATTTTGAAAGGACTGGAAGTGTTAGCATACCTAAAATAAGTTTCTAAATAACCTCTCACGATGGTGATGTTCACAAATGTGCCACTTGATGATAAAGTGTGGCCGTTTGCATAATTAATTGAAAGTTTGCGCAATGAAGGGTTAAAAGCGTCAACATGTTAATTCTTACCTCTGAGTGACCTTTTAACAAACCGGGAGCTTCATGATATTTAATTATACTCTCGGGAATGCCCAGTAATGGCCAACTAAGGTTTTTATGCCTATAAGTAAAGTTACGCGCAACTTTGCAAGTTAGAGGGACTAAAAGCGTCAATATGTTTAATTATACCTCTGAATGGCCTTTTAGCGAACCCGAAGCATCGTGATGTTTAATAATACTATCAAGGATGCCTAATATGGATTAGATGAGGCTTCAATGCTAATAAATGATGAAATGCGCAAGTTTGCGCAATAGAGGGGCCTAAAGCGTCAACTTTTGAATCTACGCCATTCGGTGACCATTTAAGCAAGCGGGAGCGTAGTAATATTTAAATATATGCTGGATAATGATTATTATGGGCCATGGAAGGCTTAGATATCATTAATCGGCATTTCGCGCTACTTTGCGCAATTAAGGGACTAATTGCGTCAAACTGCAAAAGGAGGTCGAATCGTATGGTAACGAACCTTATGGAATATGTTCATAAGTTAAATATACCCTATTTATCCTTTATATAGCTTAGATATAGGCTTAGAGGTGTTCGGTGCGCAAAAATAAACTTTTATGTCATGCAGCGACTAAAAGTGTCAAAAAGTGCACAAGTTTGCACTTTTGCGCATATCTCGCATTCTGAACATCCCCGGACACCCAAAAATTTATGTAAGCACTAAAATATTTTATTTTAGTGTGTGGCATGATAAAATTCCACTCGTCGCATAATTTGGATCGTTTTTAGCGTCCGTTCGTGTTTCGTCGTAATTAGACGCGCAACGTGACCGTACGGCCAAACGAACCGACATCCGGCATATTTTTGAGCATGTTTCATATTCCCTATGCTTAGGCATCATTTTATAGCCTTAAAAATGGTTTAACGGGCCTCAAACGCATCAGAAAGGGGCTAGAAGCATGCAGGGACCAAAACTGCCATTTCAGAAACTTGATTTCCAGCTGTTACCAGCTGTTACAGCTGTTTTAATCAATTGCAAATGGTTTTCTTCAGTCCTTGGGCAGCCCATAGATTGCTAAAACAAGGGGTAAAGGTGTATGGTCCAGATGTGATCACGTTTATCAAGAAACGATCCTAACGGTCCTCAAAAACCTATATATACCCATTGAATTTTGGCTCTCATTTTCACCTCTCCTTCAAATCTGATTGCTCTCTGAATTGTGAGGATCTTGAACCCTTTTTGAGAACCTCCTTGAGTCCATTGGACCCTTCGAAAGTCCCCTTTCGTGCTTAGTTTAATTATTTAGCGGTTATAGCCGTAAGGTCAAGCGTTTCGATAAACGCTTTGACTTTTAAACGGCTAAGCCATGGTTCGCAACGAACATGGCTACGTGACCGTAATTAGGTAGGTAATTAACCCTTAAAAGGGCGCCTCCTAATTACCACGTTACTTAGTTTAATTGTCGGGTCAACTTAAAGTCAAACGGGTTAGTTTTAAACAAAATGCATAACTATTAAATTAGAAGTCATAAAATCAGTTTTGCCACATTAATAACTTGGTGAATATTAGTTGAACATGTCTAAGCATGATTCAACCCGACAATTCTAAGTATAGGCCCGGTTCGGAGCCGAAAGTCGCGAAAGTTGACTTTTGCTTTGACTTTCAGTTCTGACCCGAATTAGACTTATTTAGATATGCCTTAGGATTCCTTTAGGATCATGTTATAGGTTAGTGTAAGCCTCTGAGGTTATACAACCTGAATCCTTAGTTATCCTATTCATTTGCAAGTTTCCGTTATATGCCGAATTGTTGACCGTTATGCCCTTTTGACCTTAAAACAATATTTTTGAAAATGTGAGAGGATAGAAACCTTCACTACTGAATTATAAACTTGTCCATAAAATCTGACATTAGTTTGAGGTCCAGATTAGGAGTTATGCTCAATAGCGTAATTAGAAGCTTCTTTAGTAATTAAATAGCGTAAATTGCATATAGCCTATCTAAACCCAAATTTTTGTATAAAACTTTATACCTACTGTATTAAAATAATATTTTAGGATTTTTAAAGATTTTTATTCAATTTTAGGCAGAGCATAACTTAGTGTTCTAGGCTTAATTCGGCTAATGCCGGTTTTGCCCTTTTAAGCCATAAAATGAGTTTTATAAATCCGATTGACCCCAAACCTTTTTCTACTGATCTAATATATTAAATATATTATTTTGAGCCTTCTGGAATTTTAAAAATATCAGCTTTCTATATAAAACCCGGAAATGGCTCCAAATCGCCTTTTTTTAAGCGTTTTTAGCACATAAGTATGCACTAGAACCTATTTAAGCATATGGGATTGAAACCTACTGATGTATTCAGTAAAATTTTATATTTTAACAGTAGGAGGATAACTTAAACTCAGAATTTCTGTTTTGACCTTTTAGGCATTTGTGAAATTACCAAAACGCCCCTACGGTGTCTAGAATGATTAAGATTGATAAATTTCACATAAGGATTAATACCCTACTGTTATAACTTAGTAAATTAAGTTTATTTACTGATTTAATCAGACCTGTAACTCAGGTTATTATGTAAACCCTTTTACACCCTTTAAAATGACCAAAATGCCCTTATGAGGCATAAATTGGGTTTAAAACCATTTGGGGCATGATGGAAGGTATCATTCCGATATCACAACATGTTTAAGGCATATTAACTTAGGAAACTTGTATATGACTCTTATGGTTACTCGTTACGCACTTTATGCGTTCGGATCGGCGTAGGTAACTAGTTTACCCATTATAGCCGAAACGGGTCAAACCATATCATTTCGGTCTCAAAATCCAGAATGTGATTAAGTTACCCATATTAAACAAGTATGCAAGCTTGTTGGGTCAAAACCACATTCTAAAAACGGTCTTCGCCTTATCGTGCGTTTAAACCGTAATCTTCATTTAAGAACTAACCGGTCTAGGCTTAGGCCAAATTAAAGACCCGTTAGAAATCTAATAGGTTATTAAAAACCTTCGTTCCAGATTTAGGAGCCCAGTAAAAGCTATCTGTACTTGCTTGGTGGTATACGGCTGGGATTAAATTTATATTTAACTCAGGTAAATACGTTTAACTTATTTTCCCTATACGGGCTTGGGGTACGGTATATAAAATACCGCTTGGTCGGGGAATTGACCTTAACCGGTCTTGGTTATGTGCAGTCAAATTAACCCGTTTGAAAATGTTGTTTTGTTTGTTTAACGCCTTTGGGGGCTTAATGACCATGTCCCGGATATCCTTGGCATCATTCATAGAATGGCCACGACCTTAGCACTCGGGTGTAGGCGTACACCCGTAGTGTTGTACAACATGTATAATCGTCGGTACGAGAGAAGTCTCCCGGCGGAATTATATTAAGTGGTGTGTCTATTAATCTTTAACCCGGCACGACTCGGGCTACTGAACGCAGAATGAACATGTAATTCTTTTACAAGATTATTAAGCAAAATAATTATCCCAAGTTATAAAAAGTTTTATGCCACGGGCATTTAAATCAATTTTTAAACGTTTTCAAAATGAGTCAGTTAAATTGTATTTACCAGTGAAATTTGACGTATTTTCCCAAAAGGGCTAAGTGCAGGTACTACGCGTAATAGGCTGGTTTCTCCTAGCATCAAATAGAAGTCTCGCAAGCTTAGATGTTAAAGTCTGTTGAACAAGTTTCCTCTTTATTTTTGATCCGCCTGTGGATCTATTACTTTCCGTTTGTAATACTTGAATATTACTTCAATTCGGATTGTAATATATTTATCTTTTGCTTCCGTTGTGCATTTAAATTTGTCTTGTTTGACTATGATGATATCAACTACGTCACGGTACTCCCCACCGGGCCCACCGGTGACACGTGGAAAAATAGGGGTGTGACATGGCCGAACGGCTAGGCTGTTCAAGCAAACAGCCCAGCCGATCAAACAAACCAGCCGATCGGCCGGGCCAGCCGATCGGCTAGCACGTGGCCCACACTTTTCAAGTTTCGTGAAGTATGTTATTGACGAAGTGATGTTTGATCGAATACGCTACTCGATTCGTAAACATTACTCTTCGGATCATGAGATACTATGCTTCAAAACTTAATCGTTTTTGCAACTCGTTCGTAGTATGGTGTGCCAGCCGATCGAACAGGCCGTTCGATCGAGTGACATCCCACAGAGAACTACTTCTGAAGTCCTAACCGATCGGCTAAGCCGGCCGATCGAACAGACCGTTCGATCGACCGACTTGAAAGGTAGGAACACTTCAGTGTTCTCAAATGCTGCAACGAAAACTTCAAAAGTTCAAATCCTCAAACACAAACGTACCAGAGGAAGAAACAATCCACCTGAATGGTCCAGCTGATCGAGCCTACCTGCCGATCGAACAGGACTGTCCAATCGGACATACCAGCCGACCGAACAGCCCGTTCGACCGAACAGCCCGTTCGATCGAACCTGCCGTTCGATCGACCAGTCCATTCGATCCATTCACTTGTCTTATTTTCCACGTTACTCATTGTTGTGCTATCGAACTATATTCAGGCTAACCCTACTCCCAGCGCTCCCTTCAATCCATAACCAATCACTGTGAGTATACTCGATCCCTTTTTGCTTTTAGCACTTTTGGGTGTTACATACGTTGCTTATATCAAAACACAAACGATCACACTACTCAAACTATTTAAACGCTAACCAATCTGCATGTATTACGTGACTTAATGAACGCTTGTTGATTGTGTTTACACGTGGAATGCTGTCTACCTGCCTTAACGACGTAGTACTATAGTTTGGACTCAGCACCCGTTCACACGGGGGTTGTTAAGGACAATTACTTGCATGGATTACGGTGGTAATCATGTATTGCGAACCGTCTCAGACGGTCAACCCGCAGTCATTGGTATCGATAGGTCCATGTCGATAATTAACATGCTTCGTTTTCCTCTGTGTACGTGCTGGTTATGCGTAAACTATTCGAACTCTATATGCTATTATCAAACTTGTATGCTCACGTTTACATTTTATGTATTGACTTTATTTTAACGTATGTGACAGGTAATTAGGATGCTTACTTGCTAGGAAAGCGAGGCCTGAATAAGTTTCTAAAAGCCCCCAACAAATAGTTGTCTGTCAAGAACAAGCGTCTAAGGCATAGTTGTCTGTAGATCTTGTCCTCTGGCATTACAGCCAGAAAGTCAACAGAATAGGGGTCTAGAAGCAGATAAACAATTGCTGTAATAATATTTGAATCTGAGTTGTCGGAACAGAATTACTTGTTTAGTTGTTATCTATAATAATATGTTTGTTTATTCGGGATACGGTATGGGACGTATCTTAAACTGGATTATATAAATAGTTGTTATGGAAACATCTGAACAATCTGTTTCGCTCAGTGCCACGCCCCGATGATTCCGCCATCGGTTGGGGTGTGACAGATTGGTATCAGAGCCATAACTATAGGGAATTAGGTTAGACACGACCTAGTCCGGGTCGCTGTCTTAGAGGCCTAGACTATAGTTAGGAACCAACTGACCCAGTTTATGTGCCTTATTCTGCAATTCTTCACTATCACTGCACTCGAGTTTTCAATTAAAGTTAGACGATTCAGTCAGGAATAGGTGTGAAAACCGCAAACTTCCGACTAAGTTGACTGGCTTATGAGGATTTTACTCCTTCATCCCGACATTTTCGCCAATAAACGAGGAGAATTATACCAAAACAGGTGTGAAACCCCCATTTTGGTGAAAATTTCTCCTTAAATTTTCTTAAAACAAGGAAGAAATTGCTAAGCCAAGGGGTGAAACCCTAACCTTGGAAGTTTGTTCTGGACTTTAATTATCTCACCAAGGCCTCGATGGACTCCAACGACCTGAACTCACAAGTATGACCTAGGGAACGCGTGTGGAATGCCCAAGAATCGAGGCAGAAACGCGACCTCTAGAGTCGAAATTGATGACAAGTCTACTGTGAATAGTCGAGTTGCCTAGGGTAGTCGAAGTCTAGTAGCCGCAGACAATCTATCTCTCGATTTTATGTGTTTCGAATTCTGAGAACCGCAGTCGCGTACTCGGATGACTCGTTGATTTTATGTGTTTTTGTGTACTTTACTTGTTTACGTGTTTATATTTTGGGTATTATTCGATTTTGCTGCCATTTCGATCAACACACACGACTCGTACTGTTATTCTATCCTCGTTCGATCTCCAGTTGCTACAATCCAGACGATATTATGCTATGTTATGCTATACGACTAAGTTAGGCTATACTAAACGATGCTACTTGATATGCAATACGAGCGACACGCGAACTTTAAAGGATATGTTTCTGTTTTCTGACTACCTCTGTGCTTAAATACGTATGTGCCTTTCGTGACTATGTGCTTCTGTGCTCTACTTGCTTATGTGCTTTTGTGACTATGTGAATTCTGTGCTTTTGTGTCTATGAGATTTCGTGATGTGTGTTTCGACGTGATTCCAAGCTTTAGATAGTAGTAAACGTGTGAGGTGAGATTCGATTATGTTGTGTTGAGTCCTGTGACGATGTCTATTGCAGACCATGTCGTCGTCTGGATCACGTCACCGTCTGACTCGCCAAGAAAAGAGAGACAAACGCCTCGCTGCTATCATCTCCAAGCAAGTGGCAAAAGCCGTGAGTGAGGTGTATGAAAATGCCAGCAAAACGTCTAAAGAATCCCGAGCTAAGAACCCTAAGGATTCTAGCAAGGCTGCCTTTAGCTTCAAGCAGTTTAAAGCATGCGGACCTAAGGAGTTCACCGGTGAGGATGGCCCTACTGCCATGTTTCATTGGTTCGACTCGGTCGAAGTCACCCTGCGACAAAGCGGATGCCTCGAAAATCTCCGCACTCTCAATGCTACTGGCGTCTTCCAGTCTCGTGCTCTAGATTGGTGGACTGCTGAACGAAACAAGCGTGGGAATGATGCAGCTTACGAGCTGACATGGGAGGAACTGAAGGCAATCATGATCGACGAATTTTGCCCTCCCCATGAACGCCAAAAGCTGGAGGATGAATTTTGGGTCATTAAGCAGAAGGACGGAGACAACGCTGCTCTCACTGCTCGCTTCAAGCAGCTTAGTATCATATGTCCCGATCAGGTCAAGACTCCAGAAATGACCATCAAGAAGTATATCCGAGCTCTGCCAGACTGTGTAGCAGATTTTGTTCACGCCTCCAAGCCAGCAACGATCGAAGAAACATACCTATTCACCGCTGAGATCAATGACAAGCGAGTAAAGTCTGGGTTCTGGGATAAGCAAACCAAGTCTCTGCACCAAGCCACAACAGCACCCACCGACGCCACCTCTGCTCAATCCTCAAGGTCCTCAAGAAGGAAGAAGAAGAACAACAGCTCCAGCAACAAGAGCTGTGCTGCCGCAACAGCTGCTGCCCCTCTACAAGCTGTACCAGCTCAGCAGCAGCAGCACCAGCGCTCAGCTCCAGTGATCTATGCACCGCCAGCAAAGCGTGCATACACAGGCCCTCACCCACTCTGCCCGACATGCTCTTATTACCATCCAGTGGGTCTGGCTTGTCGTTTCTGCGCTCACTGCAACCTCTACGGGCATTTCACTGCGAACTGTCGCTATGGTCCTCGTCAAGCCCCAGTTCAAGCTACTGTCAACCAAGCTCTACTTCCCGCCCCTCAAGGCCAACAAGCAGCTCAAGCCCCTGCAGCCAATGCTCGAGTCTGCTTTGCATGTGGTGACCCTAACCACTTTGCAAACAGGTGCTCGAACAGGGTGGTTAAGCAAGAACCCCAGCAGCAACAACCACAACAGCAGCCTCAGCAACAGCAGCAAGCAGCCCATGCCCGAACCTTCAACATCAATGCCCGTCAGGCTCAGGCGGATAACAACGTGGTTAATGGTACGTTCCTTGTGAATGGTATTTATGCATCATGTTTGTTTGATACTGGAGCCGATAACTGCTTTGTGTCATTTGAATTCGAGAAGCTCCTTAGTCGTAAGTGCTCTTATCTGTCCTCGTCATTCGAAGTCGAAGTCGCTACGGGAAGAACTATTGCCGTTAATTCAGTACTCCGTGATTGTACTCTCGAACTCAACAATCACATATTCCCAATCGACCTTATTCCGATGCAACTCGGAAGCTTTGATGTCATAATAGGCATGGACTTTCTTCGTGAAAACCATGCCGAAGTTGTGTGCTTCGAAAAGATGATTTGATTCTTGCTCGCGAATGGTGATCTATTGTGTGTGTACGGTGAAACGACGTCGAAAGGTCTCAATCTCATGTCTTGTATTCAAGCCAGCAAGTGTCTCCGCAAGGAATACCGAGCCTTCTTGGCCAACATTGTAGTAGCGGAGAAGGAAAAGAAAAAGAAAGTTGAAGTCAAAAACGTTCCAGTGGTTCGTGAATTTCCTCAGGTGTTCCCTGACGATCTTCCCGGACTACCGCCAAGTCGTGATATCGACTTCCGCATCATTCCTGGAGCTAACCCCGTTGCCAAAGCCCCTTACCGACTCGCACCTTCCGAAATGAGGGAACTCTCGAACCAACTCCAGGAATTACTCAAAAAAGGCTTTATTCGCCCAAGCACCTCTCCTTGGGGCGCGCCAGTCCTTTTCGTCAAAAAGAAGGATGGATCGTTCCGGATGTGCATCGACTATCGGGAATTGAATAAGCTAACCATCAAGAACCGATACCCCTTGCCACGAATCGACGATTTGTTTGATCAGCTACAAGGTGCATCATGTTTCTCTAAAATCGATATGCGTTCAGGATATCATCAACTACGGATTCAAGAGGAAGACATTCCTAAAACCGCTTTTCGAACCCGTTATAGCCATTACGAATTTGTTGTTATGCCCTTTGGTCTAACCAACGCACCCGCGGTTTTTATGGATCTGATGAATCGCGTGTGTAAACCTTATCTTGACCGTTTCGTCATCGTGTTCATCGACGATGTCTTGATTTATTCCAAAACGAAAGCCGAACACGCGCAACATCTACGTTTGGTTCTCGAGTTACTCCAGGGGAAACAACTCTATGCCAAGTTCTCCAAGTGCGAATTCTGGTTGGAGGAGGTTCAGTTTCTGGGTCACATCGTGAATAGTCATGGTATCCATGTCGATCCTGCGAAGATTGAAGCTGTCAAAAGCTGGATTACGCCTAAGAACCCGTCAGAAGTTCGTTCTTTTCTCGGACTAGCGGGCTATTATCGACGATTCATTGAAGGATTCTCCAAGATCGCTGTGCCACTTACCGCTTTTACTCATAAGGACAAGACTTTTGTGTGGGGAAGCGCACAAGAGACTGCCTTTCAAACCCTCAAGCATATGCTGTGCAACGCTCCGATTCTTACGCTGCCCGACGGAAGCGACAACTTCATTGTCTACTGTGATGCTTCTAACCTTGGTCTCGGCTGTGTTCTCATGCAGCGAGACAAGGTTATAGCCTACGCATCTCGTCAGCTCAAGATCCACGAGAAGAACTATACAACCCATGACCTCGAGCTAGGCGCGGTTGTCTTTGCATTGAAGATTTGGCGACACTACCTGTATGGCACTAGGTGTACAATCTACACTGATCACAGGAGTTTACAACACATCTTTAATCAGAGAGAGCTTAATATGCGTCAACGCCGATGGGTAGAACTTCTCAACGATTACGACTGTGAGATTCGTTATCACCCAGGCAAGGCGAATGTGGTTGCTGACGCGCTCAGCAGAAAGAGTTACGTGCTAAGTACCCGAAACATCCAAGCCTGGCACAACCTCGAAACCCTTATTCGTGAAGCTCAACATGCTTGCTTTAACGAGCGTACATTGAAGAAAGAGGGAATCTATCACGATGGAGCTCAGTTGGTAAGCAAATCCGATGGGATATTCTACTATCTGGACCGAATATGGATCCCTAAACGGACCGATTAGCGAAAGATTATCATGAACGAAGCCCACAAATCCCGATACTCCATTCACCCCGGCGCTGACAAGATGTACCAGGATCTTCGCTATAAGTACTGGTGGCCGGGCATGAAGCGAGATATCGCCCTATTCGTTGGAAGTTGTTTAACTTGCGCAATAGTCAAGGCTGAACATCAAAGACCTTCTGGCTTACTCGAACAACCGCCGATACCTATATGGAAGTGGGAGAGTATAGCTATGGATTTCATAACAAAACTCCCACCCACGCCATCAGGTCACGACAGTATTTGGGTCATAGTCGATCGTCTAACGAAATCAGCCCACTTTTTGCCAATACGGGAAGACTACAAGGTGGAACGACTAGCCCAAATCTACACCGACGAGATAATTCGTAATCATGGTACGCCTCGTGACATCATTTCAGATCGTGACGCTCGGTTCACTTCGCGATTGTGGGAAACGTTTCAAGCAGCCCTTGGTACGTCGCTTAATCTGAGTACTGCATTCCATCCTCAAACCGACGGACAGACTGAAAGAACGTCCGTACTCTTGAAGACATGCTCCGAGCGTGTGTTATAGATTTTGGTGGTAGTTGGAACAAACACCTGGCATTGGTGGAATTCTCGTACAACAACAGCTATCATGCCAGCATTCAAATGGCACCTTTTGAGGCTTTGTATGGTAGAAGATGTCGATCGCCTATTGTGTGGCACGAGATCGGTCACTCGCAATTAACCGGTCCCGAGATTCTACAGGAAACGACTGACAAAATCCACCAGATTCGAGACAATTTGGTAAAAGCTCGGAACAGACAGAAAAGTTACGCCGATAGAAGACGCAAGCCCCTTGAATTTGAAGTTGGTGACTACGTACTCCTAAAGGTATCACCTTGGAAGGGTGTAGTCCGATTCTGCAAGAAAGGGAAACTCGCGCCTCGATATGTTGGACCTTTTAGGATTCTGGAAAGAATCGGAAAAGTCGCCTACAGACTCGAACTACCTGACGAACTCAGTAACGTCCACCCGACGTTCCACATCTCTAACCTCCAAAAATGCCTTGCTGATCATGATCTAATCATACCGCTCGATGATCTTCAGGTCAACGAAACGTTACACTTTGTGGAAAAGCCCGTCGAAATCATGGATCGCCAGACCAAGCAACTCAGACGCTCTCGCATCCCGATCGTGAAGGTCCGATGGGAAGGCAAACGAGGCGCGGAGTTCACTTGGGAACTCGAAAGCGACATGAAGGCCAAGTACCCGCAGTTGTTTGAATAAATAGATCTGAAGCATCAAATTGGTAAATCACGGCATTGTGTAGCCTTCGACCTAATTTCGGGACGAAATTCCCTAAACAAGGGGAGGCTGTAACACCCCGTGTTTTCGAATGTCAAAGTCAAAGTCAAAGTCCAAGTCAACTTTGACTTCTTTCACTGTTAATGTTTCTTTTTACTTTTTTGTATTTTGTGGAGTAAGTGTTGTATAAATGAAATGATCGAATGTTTAATCAATGCGACCGATTTACGAATGTGAATAGTAGGAAGTAACAATGCGATAAAGTTAATCCATCAATAATCAAGCTAATCGATTCATCAATCTAACTCGAGACTCGAACTATGTGAACCCTGGTATTGTTATACGTGTGTGTGTGCAATATGTGTTACTTGTGCGTGTTTATTTATATGTTTGGTGTGGTATTCAAGTGAATCAATCGAAAATCAAATCGAAACTCGAAAAGCAATCGAACTCAATCGAAACCGACATCGAAACGTGACTTATAGAAGATTGTATGTTAGATATAGTGTTTGGGACTGAAAGTAATTTGACTAGGAACTCTATCGTATTCGTATCATCATCCATCGAAATCGAAACGTCGAAAAACGTCGCAAAATACTCAAGGTGTGTCGCGGATTGAACAGGAGGCATCCTGATCGAACAGGCCAGCCGATCGGCTAGCTTCTTCTTAGCCGATCGAGCAGCCCATTCGATCGGAGCCCCTGGCCGATCGGCTGCCAGTTTCCCCTTTTGGAAGCCTATAAATAGGGCTGTCCTTGTCTTCATTTCCACTTTTAGAAAGTTCTGACCGGCCAGCTCCTATTCTTCACCTTTTCTCAGATTTCTCTCAACTCAGGTAAGTTTTCACTCTAACTCTTGTACGTTTTTTTTATCATTGCATGATTCTACACCTTTCTATCTTTCAAATCTTGGATTCTAACCGTGAAATCACCAAGATCTAGGTGTTCTTGGGTGATGTCATCATGGTGTTCTTCAAGAACATCATGTTTTGGCACCATTCAACCATGAATGGCTTAGATCTAACCGATTTCCACATAAACAAACTAGGATTCGCTGGAATCTTAACATATCTCACTATGGAAAGGATTGAAAGAAGGACTTTCCCAACTTTCTTCCAACTCTTTTACACTCAATGCCTTAAAATCGATAGAAACGAAGCTTGACCCAACTGACTAGTCATTCTAACAGTCAAGAGGTTCAAGATTCGGATTCTACCTACGAGGTTCATCGATTTCGGGTTAAACGTTAAACCGACGTTCTGAACAGTTCACCGGCCAGACTTGGGTGATTCCTGTCTGAACCAGTGAAACTAGTAAGAACCCGTGTTCTATGGTTCAACTCATTATCAACATACCTCAAAATCATATCAAATCAAGCAGCCAAGTGTTAGACGAAAGGCCGACCAGGTCAGAGATGCTGGCCGAACGGCTAGGCTGTTCAAGCAAACAGCCCAGCCGATCGAACATACCAGCCGATCGGCCGGGCCAGCCAATCGGCTAGCACGTGGCCCACACTTTTCAAGTTTCATGAAGTATGTTATTGACGAAGTGATGTTCGATCGAATACGCTACTCGATTCGTAAACATTACTCTTCGGATCATGAGATACTATGCTTCAACACTTAATCGTTTTTGCAACTCGTTCGTAGTATGGTGTGCCAGCCGATCGAACAGGCCGTTCGATCGAGTGACATCCCACAGAGAACTACTTCTGAAGTCCTAACCGATCGACTAAGCCAGCGGATCGAACAGACTGTTCGATCGACCGACTTGAAAGGTAGGAACATTTCAGTGTTCTCAAACGCTGCAACGAAAACTTCAAAAGTTCAAATCCTCAAACACAAACATACCAGAGGAAGAAACAATCCACTCGAATGGTCCAACCGATCGAGCCTACCGGCCGATCGAACAGGACTGTCCAACCGGACATACCAGCCGACCGAACAGCCCGTTCGATCGAACCTGCCGTTCGATCGACCAGTCCATTCGATCCATTCACTTGTCTTATTTTCCACGTTACTCATTGTTGTGCTATCGAACTATTCAGGCTAACCCTACTCCTAGCGCTCCCTTCAATCCATAACCAATCACTGTGAGTATACTCGATCCCTTTTTGCTTTTAGCACTTTTGGGTGTTACATACGTTGCTTATATCAAAAACAAACGATCACACTACTTAAACTATTTGAACGCTAACTAATCTGCATGTATTACGTGACTTAATGAACGCTTGTTGATTGTGTTTACACGTGGAATGCTGTCTACCTGCCTTAACGACGTAGTACTATAGTTTGGACTCAGCACCCGTTCACACGGGGGTTGTTAAGGACAATTACTTGCATGGATTACGGTGGTAATCATGTATTGCGAACCGTCTCGGACGGTCAACCCGCAGTCATTGGTATCGATAGGTCCATGTCGATAATTAACATGCTTCGTTTTCCTCTGTGTACGTGCTGGTTATACGTAAACTATTCGAACTCTATATGCTATTATCAAACTTGTATGCTCACCTTTACATTTTATGTATTGACTTTATTTTAACGTATGTGATAGGTAATTAGGATGCTTACTTGCTAGGAAAGCGAGGCCTGAATAAGTTTCTAGAAGCCCCCAACAAATAGTTGTCTGTCAAGAACAAACGTCTAAGGCATAGTTGTCTGTAGATCTTGTCCTCTGGCATTACAGCCAGAAAGTCAACAGAATAGGGGTCTAGAAGCAGATAAACAATTGCTGTAATAATATTTGAATCTGAGTTGTCGGAACAGAATTACTTGTTTAGTTGTTATCTGTAATAATATGTTTGTTTATTCGGGATACGGTATGGGACGTATCTTAAACTGGATTATATAAATAGTTGTTATGGAAACATCTGAACAATCTGTTTCGCTCAGTGCCGCGCCCCGATGATTCCACCATCGGTTGGGGTGTGACAAGAGGGGCGGGGGTTTGGACATTTAGTTGCCCAATTTTGTGCCTACAAGCCTATCGTTTGTTACCCCTAGTTAGTTACCTAAAAATTTACCCGATTTGACCCGGTCTTATAGTATTAGTGCTTGTTTAGTAGTTTGTGATGTAGTTTGTTTTATAAAAAAAAAAGAGAGAGAAAAGAAGAAAAGAAAAAAAAAGAGAAAAAGCAATGAAAAATGAAAAAAAAATGAAATGAAAAAAAAGTGATGTTTAGTTGTCTTGTATATAGTAGTGAAGTTTGATAGTTGTTCGTTTGTTTCTTTGGGTAATAAAAGACCGGGTTAAGTTTTCGCTACTTCATATATATTCCATTTCCTACCCATTCGCCTAGCCTCGTTACAACCTTAAAAGCCCCTTTGATTTGCATTCATGTTTGGCACTTGTAGGAGGAGGACCGATTTAGGTACAAGCCTATAGTTGTGCAATCACCCGTTCGCCTATTGTGTGTCTAGCTTATCTTTGCTAGTACTTACTTGTAGCCGAGATGAGAGATTTAGAGAGGGGTGTATTGTTTTGGGTGTTAAGAACGGGTTAGTAAAAGGATGACATGTTTTTGTTTAGTTTATGTTGATCGCGTATGTGTTGAAAATAGTTTTTGAATGAGTTGCTTGGGACAAGCAACGGGTAAGTGTGGGGATGATACAACCTGCAAATGCACATGAGTGTGCTCCTAATTTTGATCAAACATAATGTTAACAAAAGCTAAATAAGTTAAGTTAGGTTAACCTACATATTACACAAATGCTAAATAACTACTAGAGTAAACATCCATCCGCTCAACTCTCCGGTGGTAGATGGAAGTTGAGGACAGGCCTCCTAAACACAGAGACCACCAGGTGGACCATCAAAGATGAGCTTGATAAGCTCATCGTCAGGTCAACTGTAAAAAAACCAACAATGAACCAAATCAGACCCTAAGCCCTGTTTATAACATGATAATGACTAAATCTGACCCTGATTAACTAACATTGGCCGATTATACCTTTTGTGTGGCGGATGAGATAGCGAATTAGCCAACAAAAGACCGGCATTTCCACTGATCTGAAGATAGCGGCAATGGTTGTTGTGAATGGAGGAGAAGAATGATCGGACGAGGAGAAGAATGATCGGACGAGTTGATGTCGCCGGAGAGACACTGATCGCCGCCGGAGTAGCCTATCGCCGGAGAAGAAGGTTGAAGGACGATGGTGGGAAGGTGGTGTCGCGGCCCCCAACCCACCCTGTACGGAATCGGGGTCTGCGGTGCAGATTTCAGTGGTACCCGTGGTATTTAATTTATGTGACAGCGGAAGTCTTTTTATAACAGGATCTTTTCACCGTAAAATGCTCGTTTAATATATTACACAAAGTTTAAGGGATAAATCCCATAATTTACAATAAGTGGATTTCACACAGAAATCTATATTTTTCAAAACACGTTTTATTGGTTTATTTACACTGAGCCACTTCTCTGAGCTTGATAGTGCTTTACTGCACTTTTCCTGGATCACACAGATCACCTGAAACATGTTTGAAAAAGGTTTTGTCAGCGGGGAAATACTGAGTGAATCATTCTGTTTTCTAAAACGACCAATTAGTTATAATTTACAGTATTAAGAGCGATTACAATGTTTCTATCAACCAATTATCAAGAATGGGTATTTGTCACTCGATTCATTTCTGTGACTGTGGTCATACCACTATTGGGTCCCGTTGCCCTAATAGTGATGGTGTACTCACACAGAGTAATAATTACTCACATAGAGTAATATTCACTCACATAGAGTGATAAAAATAGTAATGTGCACAATACCCCACATACCAGCTGTAATTTGGTGATTACAAAGACTTAATCCCTGTAATTATAACCTTTGAAAATAATTTGAGGTATTGTAATACTTACTCACAAACGGTGAGAAAACAATTAAAAAGAAGAATGACTCACATTGCAGATTAACGAGCAATAGATATAAGCCTACTGATTAGCCTTGATTACACCTAGTTTTAACACAATGTACACACAGACAGGTTAGTAATTAATACAGCAATTACGTCAATTCACGAGATTAAACCTTCAAAACGATTAATCAGTGCAATACTCGATAATTCAATCGGATTCACAACGAATAACAGAGCATAGTCCGAATTCGAACAGCACTCAAATATTCAAGTCGAAATCACGACGAATAATCAAAGTACAAGCTCAATTGAGCAGCACCCGGACTATCGTTGGATAGTTATAATCGATCGGACGTTGAATCGTAATAGCGATCGAGTTATTACCCTGATTGTGGCAGCACCCCGTGATTAGTGTGTGTGTTGGACTGTTTCTGTGATAACTCGATCTACGTAACTCGATTTTACGTCGTTCCAAAGACAGAATTCAAGTCCCAATGCCTAGTATTTATACGTGAATTTGGCATCTCCCGCGTGTCGCGGAAGATGACAGGGATTCTTCCGCTACTCGCCTGGGAAACCCATCTAGCCTAGAGTAGCCTTGTTGTGGGTATAGGCCTGCTGAGTCGACGTTCAACGAAACTTAGCTCCCACGTAAAAATTATTAAGATATTACCAACTAGGGTTTGTCCCCCCCTAAGTTTTAGGGGCCCTGATCCTGATTCTAACTGTAATGAAAATTTTAGGGTTTATGCAGAATCACGTGGGTTTTTCAATTAGGGTTTCCTTATTACCTAATTACCATCCTAATTATGGATTTTAGTGACAGTTGTTACATCCTCCCCACCTTAAGAAAAATCTCGTCCTCGAGATTTACTGGAATAGATGAGGGTACTTTCGCTTCATTTCCGATTCCAGTTCCCAAGTGTATTCTGGTCCTCTATTGGATTCCCATTTGACTTTTACTAGTACTAGTCGTTTGTGCTTGAGAAACTTGACTTTTCTGTCCTCGATCTGTAGTGGTTTCTCTATAAACTTCAACTTTTCGTTCACCTCTACATCTTGAAGAGGTACTACCAGGGATTCATCTGCTAAACATTTCTTGAGATTGGATACATGAAATACATCATGTACTCCAGCCAATTCTTCTGGTAGTTGTAAACGATAAGCAACTGGTCCGATTCGTTGAATCACTGGGAATGGGCCAACGTACCTTGGACTTAGCTTTCCTTTCTTTCCGAATCGTACTACTCCTTTCCAAGGAGAGACTTTTAAAAGTACTTTATCTCCTACTTGAAATTCTAAAGGCTTACGACGATTGTCTGCATAGCTCTTCTGACGATCTCGAGCCGTTTTCAATCTTTCCTTAATCTGAGTTATCTTGTCAGTAGTTTCTTGTACAATTTCAGGACCTGATAATTGACTTTCTCTGATTTCTGCCCAACATACTGGAGTTCTGCACTTACGTCCGTACAGTGCTTCAAATGGTGCAGCTTCGATGCTTGAATGATAACTATTGTTATAGGAGAATTCAATTAATGGCAATTGACTATCCCAATTACCACCAAAGTCAATTACACATGCTCGGAGCATGTCTTCTAGAGTTTGTATTGTCCTTTCACTCTGTCCGTCTGTTTGTGGATGATATGCAGTACTTAGATTTAGTCGAGTTCCCATTGCTTTCTGAAAACTTTTCCAGAAATGAGAAGTAAATCGACTATCTCTATCCGATACAATAGAGAGTGGGACTCCATGTAGGGATACTACTTCGTCCACGTATAGTTGTGCTAACCTTTCCATGCTAAAGGTTTCTTTCATTGGTAAGAAATGAGCTGATTTGGTTAATCGGTCTACAATTACCCAAATTGCATCATTCCCTCTCTTTGTTTTGGGTAACTTAGTAACAAAATCCATTGTTATGAGTTCCCATTTCCATACAGGCATTTCTAACTGTTGTAGTAGTCCTGAAGGTTTCTGATGTTCAGCTTTAATTTGTGAACAAGTTAAACACTTGGATACGTATTCGGCTATATCCTTTTTCATTCCTATCCACCAGAAATTATTCCTTAAATCTTGGTACATTTTATTATTTCCTGGGTGTATGGTATACCTAGATTTATGAGCTTCTTCTAAAATCTTATTTCTTAACTCTCCTTGCTTAGGTACCCAAATTCGTTTCTTATGGAATTTCCAAACTCCATCATTTCCTTGTTCTAGTTCTTTTAAGTAACCTTTCATTCCTTCAGCATCATCTTGGATTGCTGTTTTCTGAACTTCTTTGATTTGTGTCATTAAATCTACTTGTAGATTTAATCTCAGAGCACGGACTCGTTTCTGTTTCTCATGGTACTTACGACTTAAGGCATCTGCAACCACATTTGCCTTTCCTTCGTGATATTGGATATCACAGTCGTAATCGCTTAGCATCTCCATCCATCTTCTTTGCCTCATGTTTAACTCTTTTTGCCTAAATATATATCTTAGACTTTTATGATCTGTATAAACAGTAAACTTACTTCCATACAGATAATGTCTCCAGATTTTAAGGGCAAAGATTATGGCTCCTAATTCTAGATCATGAGTCGTATAATTTTCTTCGTGCTTTTTCAATTGTCTAGAAGCATACGCAATTACCTTCTTGCGTTGCATCAACACACATCCATGGCCTAATTTTGAAGCATCACAATATACTTCAAAATCTTCTGTTCCTTCGGGTAAAGCTAAGATTGGTGCATTCGTCAATCTATGCTTTAAAATCTTAAAGGCTTTTTCTTGTCGAGGTCCCCATTCAAACTTAGCAGCTTTACAGGTTAACTTGGTTAATGGTACGGCTATCTTAGAAAAATCTTTGATAAATCGTCTATAGTATCCAGCTAAGCCTAGAAAACTTCTTATTTCCGTAGCTGTTTGTGGAACTTTCCACTTTGTAATTGCCTCTATCTTAGCAGGATCTACATGGATACCTTCGTGATTTACCACATGACCTAAGAATTGTACTTCTTGCAGCCAAAATTCACATTTCGAGAATTTGGCATAAAGCCTTTCTTTTCTTAACACAGTTAAGAGAACGTGTAAATGCTCACGATGTTCTTTTTGGCTTTTGGAGTAAATAAGTATATCGTCGATGAAAACGATCACAAATTTATCCAAGTATGGTTTACAGATTCGATTCATCATGTCCATGAATGCTGTTGGGGCATTCGTTAATCCAAAGGGCATGACTGTAAACTCATAATGACCATACCTAGTTCTGAAAGCAGTTTTAGGTATGTCTTCTTCTTGTACCTTCAACTGATGATATCCAGATCTTAAATCTATCTTAGAGAAATACCTAGCTCCTTGCAATTGATCAAAAAGATCATCAATCCTAGGTAGTGGGTATCGATTCTTAATCGTAACCTTATTCAATTCTCTATAATCGATACACATTCTCATCGATCCATCTTTCTTTTTCACAAACAATACTGGTGCACCCCAAGGGGATGAACTCGGTTGTATGAGTCCTTTGCTTAGTAATTCATCTAATTGCTTTTTCAATTCTAGCATTTCGGTAGGTGCTAATCTATAAGGTGCTTTAGCTATTGGTGCAGTACCTGGAATTAAATGAATTCTAAACTCTACTTCCCTATCAGGTGGTAATCCAGGTAATTCTTCTGGAAAAACGTCTGGGTATTCTGAGACTACGGGGATGTCCTGAAGTTCTTTATCTTTAGTGTTAATGATTACTGAAATCATATACACCATTTCCTGTTTTCTCGAATAACTAGCCAATTTCATTACTGAGATAAATTTCAGTGGCTTTCGAGGTTTATCTCCAGTAATTAAAATTATTTCTCCTGAAGGGGTTTGAATTTCTATTGCATTTTTGTCACATAGGATTCGAGCATGGTTGGCTATTAACCAATCCATTCCTAATACTACATCGAATCCTGCTAGATTCATTGGTAACAAATTTGCAGAAAACTTATGGCCTAATAATTCTATTTTTCCTTCTTGCCAGATTTTATCTATTTTTACAGAATTTCCTTCTGCGGTTTCTACTGTGAAGTTTTGCCTAAGAGTGGTTAATGGTAACTTAAGATCTTGGCAAAATAAAGTATTTATAAAACTTTGGTTCGCACCAGAGTCAAATAATACTTTTGCAAATATGTTGTGAACTAAGAACGTACCAGCTATCACATCTGGAATGAGTTCGGCCTCTTGAGTGGTTAGCTGGAATGCTCGCGCATTTCTCTTGGTTGCTCCTTCAGCTGGTTTGGCTTGGTTAACTACAGGTTTAGCTAACTTAGGACATTCAGATTGAAAGTGTCCCCTTTCTCTGCAATTATAACAAACTTTTGTTTTCTTCCTGCAGTCTTCTTCCCGATGTCCTTTCATTTTGCAAAAATTGCAAACCATATTGCATTGTCCATAATGCTTCTTTTTGCAAATTTTGCAGAAAGGAGATGATGAGGATTGCCCGGTTCCTCTTTTCTTGGCATTACCCACACGAAATCCCTGGGTAATCTTTTGAGCTAATTCCTTCTTGCGATCTTCTTCTCTTGTGCGTACCAATTCATCTGTTAGGGTATTAGCTAATTCTACAGCATCGTCAATAGTACGAGGTCTCGCAGCTTTAACGATGTTTCGGATTTCACTAATTAAACCCCAGATGTAACGAGAAATAAGTACCGGTTCTGGCGAAGCCAGTGATGGCACTACCCTTGCGTATTCAAAGAATGTCGAAGTATATCCCCGACAATCTACTCCTAGCATACGATGACTTAGGAACTTGTTTGCCATTTGTTCCTTCTCGTATTCGGGACAGAATTTTCTTTCAACAAGACTCTTAAATTCTTCCCAATACATTGCATAGGCTACCCTTCTTCCTTTGGCCTGGAGGACCGTGTTCCACCATTCGAGTGTTCCTTCTTTGAACAGATTTGATGCATACATCACTTGATCCTCTGTGGCACATTTGCTTATTGCAATTACTGCCTCGGTTTTCTCTAACCAACGCAGTGTTGCAGTTGCCCCTTCGTTACCTGCAAATTCAGCGGGTTTGCAAGCAAGAAATTCTTTGTAAGTGCAACCAGACGTTGCAGCTTTCATTCTTTTAGGGAGTGGGGCCTGTTGCGGATCATGATCGTCATGATTGCCGCCTCCATTTATGCTGTTACTGCCGTTATCTTCTGGAATACGTTTACTAGGAATTAATTGTGGTTCGGCAGGTTTCTGAACAGCAGCTACAATTTCTGGAATAGCATGAGCTATCCCTTGGGCGATAAAGTGCTCGATATCTTGTCGAGTTATATATTGATCTTCCTGTTCTTGCTCAGATTGATTTACTTCATTAATTGGTTCATTGTTAGCATTTTCCATCTGCTAATTGGTAAAATTATTAGTGTCTAACTTATCAATGACAAAATTCACATAGATAAACACATAGATTATCACAACATACAAGCATAACCCAAAATTGTCGATTTCTCGACTTTTACTTTGTTATGGTAAATTATATATGCATCCATACACACCGTATTTTACAGAGTTTTATTGCCCATTTTACAGAATTTTAAGTTACTATCATACAATACGGCTTTCTGTGGTTTAACTGACGGTTCTAGTAACGATGCTCCCTCTCATCGTACTTCCAAGTTAGATGCTCCCCCATTTCCCTGATCCTATTACCTGTACCTATCAGTTCTTCACCGAACTGACGGAGTTCAGCTAGGTTTTCATTACTCATGGGATGATTTGGGAGTGGTTCTGGGTCAAATTGTGGAAGAAAGCTATAAGGACTGTTGACTATGTTTTGGAATTGCCAATCATTGGTCCACCATTCCTCCATTTGGCCCAATGGTCTGGTATGAACTAGTGGTTCTGGAATAGCTGGTCCTAGGTTTAGTGGGAATTGAACTGTAGCCGGGTAAGAGAAGAGATTATCATTGATAGGCTCTATTACATCACAATTTTCCAGTAGGCGATCTATTTCGTCCTAGAACGTGATTTCCTCAGATTGTGTAGAGCTTTCGCCAATCTCTATTCCCTTTTGTTTCAGATCTATTCCTATTTCCTTTTCGGGTGGTTTTGGACTTTCTCCAGTTTCTATTTCCTTTCCCTTGCTCATGATCACAGGATTTTCTATTTTAGGGAGTCTCCTAGTGGCAGGTTTCCTACGGCGTACTTTCCTCCACCCTACGTATCTTCTCTTCTTTTTAGGTTTGGCTTTTTCCAGTGGTGGAGCTTTGAATTCCACAGGTTCTTCTATGTCAGCAATGTAACCAGTAAAGTCGTGAGAGACTTCGATAGGCACTGGATATAAGTTGAGATTCTGAAAGGCTTCCGACATCTCATTCATGCTGCATAGCATATATGCAAAATGCAATGTTAAAACTTTGGAACAAAGTTTAACAAACAAACACTGAAGTTTTATTGCATATTACTTTTTGTACAGAAATAACGGAAATAAACACACTGGGATTTTATTTATTTATTTACAGGATTGTGATTTTTCTTACTAGCCCCAACTTATCGGATATTTAAAGATTAACATTTTCTGCTACAGTAGCTAGCATATAGAGATTTGCCCATTTCTTGTCTATTTTATCTTCCCAAGGTGTACTATTACCCAATTCTGGGACTTCTGGGTTAAACCTAACTTTCTTGGTTCGGGGTTTCTTTGTCTCCTGACTCTTTTTAAGTATCGAATCCCTTTTCTCTGGGGAAAGTGGATTCTCATAGTTTGCCTTGCGGACAAAGATTCCTTCTTCTAGGTTTACTGGGTTTCTAGAAGAAGACGCAATATCTATTTTGTGGTAGATAGCAGACAGCTTTTGCTTACCCATACTGTAACTAAGAATAGCCAGTTAATAAAACATATAATCACCGAATAACAATTAGTAAAATTAAGCATTTGGACAAAATACTTAATTTAGGCTTAATCAGTGGCTCGATCAGTGGCTCAATTTAATTATTAGCTCTGATACCACCTTCTGTCGCGGCCCCCAACCCACCCTGTACGGAATCGGGGTCTGCGGTGCAGATTTCAGTGGTACCCGTGGTATTTAATTTATGTGACAGCGGAAGTCTTTTTATAACAGGATCTTTTCACCGTAAAATGCTCGTTTAATATATTACACAAAGTTTAAGGGATAAATCCCATAATTTACAATAAGTGGATTTCACACAGAAATCTTTATTTTTCAAAACACGTTTTATTGGTTTATTTACACTGAGCCACTTCTCTGAGCTTGATAGTGCTTTACTGCACTTTTCCTGGATCACACAGATCACCTGAAACATGTTTGAAAAAGGTTTTGTCAGCGGGGAAATACTGAGTGAATCATTCTGTTTTCTAAAACAACCCATTAGTTATAATTTACAGTATTAAGAGCGATTACAATGTTTCTATCAACCAATTATCAAGAATGGGTATTTGTCACTCGATTCATTTCTGTGACTGTGGTCATACCACTATTGGGTCCCGTTGCCCTAATAGTGACGGTGTACTCACACAGAGTAATAATTACTCACATAGAGTAATATTCACTCACATAGAGTGATAAAAATAGTAATGTGCACAATACCCCACATACCAGCTGTAATTTGGTGATTACAAAGACTTAATCCTTGTAATTATAACCTTTGAAAATAATTTGAGGTATTGTAATACTTACTCACAAACGGTGAGAAAACAATTAAAAAGAAGAATGACTCACATTGCAGATTAACGAGCAATAGATATAAGCCTACTAATTAGCCTTGATTACACCTAGTTTTAACACAATGTACACACAGACAGGTTAGTAACTAATACAGCAATTACGTCAATTCACGAGATTAAACCTTCACAACGATTAATCAGTGCAATACTCGATAATTCAATCGGATTCACAACGAATAACAGAGCATAGTCCGAATTCGAACAGCACTCAAATATTCAAGTCGAAATCACGACGAATAATCAAAGTACAAGCTCAATTGAGCAGCACCCGGACTATCGTTGGATAGTTATAATCGATCGGACGTTGAATCGTAATAGCGATCGAGTTATTACCCTGATTGTGGCAGCACCCCGTGATTAGTGTGTGTGTGTTGGACTGTTTCTGTGATAACTCGATCTACGTAACTCGATTTTACGTCGTTCCAAAGACAGAATTCAAGTCCCAATGCCTAGTATTTATACGTGAATTTGGCATCTCCCGCGTGTCGCGGAAGATGACAGGGATTCTTCCGCTACTCGCCTGGGAAACCCATCTAGCCTAGAGTAGCCTTGTTGTGGGTATAGGCCTGCTAAGTCGACGTTCAACGAAACTTAGCTCCCACGTAAAAATTATTAAGATATTACCAACTAGGGTTTGTCCCCCCCTAAGTTTTAGGGGCCCTGATCCTGATTCTAATTGTAATGAAAATTTTAGGGTTTATGCAGAATCACGTGGGTTTTTCAATTAGGGTTTCCTTATTACCTAATTACCATCCTAATTATGGATTTTAGTGACAGTTGTTACAGGTGGGGGGGTAAATATGCTTTGGTCTGTTACGTATAGGGGGTGTTGTATCAAAGAAGCTTGACATAAGAGCAAAATGACAATTTTACCCTTTGACCATCAGGTTATAATGTTGAGTGTTAACCCAATTTGACGCCGGGGGGTAAACATGCGACATAAGAGCAAACTGTGGGGGTTAAAATTGCAATTATTTCCTTAGGGGGGGTAGACATGCCAATGACCCCTAACCTCAGTGTAACAGCCCAATGTTTCGGAAGTCAAAGTCAAAGTCAAGATTCAAGTCAAAGGAGGAAAAGATTGCTAATTGCAATATGTCTCTCCTCGCTCAATCCCTGTTTTGACTTCTTTGACTATAGTTAGTCTATTTTATGTTTTACGTTAGTTGTATTATGTGGAGTAATTAATTAGAATCGCAGTAATCGAATGTTTATCGCTACGAATCGCTTTACGATTGTGAATAATAGGAAGTAACAATGCGATAAAGTCAATTAAACACTAATCGAACTAATCTAATCATCATCGCGCTCGCAAACTCGAATATCGCAATTGTGGTGTTTGTTATACGTGTGTGTGTGCCTTATGTGTTACTTGTGCATGATTATTTATGTTATTTGTGGTAATCATCGAATCGCAATCGAACTCAATCGCAATCGAATCGCAATCGCTAAACGAATACGAAGTAAGGATGATTGTATGTTGATATAGCATGATAATTAGTGGAGAAGAGATAGTGCGAGATATGAGTGGTTGGGATTAAAAGTAATTTGAATAGTAAACTCTATCGCATTCGCATCACTCGCAATCGAAATCGAAACAGCAAAACTCGTCGCACCGAACACTCGAACCAGGCGACCAATCGATCAGCCAACCAGCCGATCGACCAGCCGTCCGACCGGACTGCCGTCCGATCGGACAGGCTGTTCGATCGAGCTGCCTGGCCGATCGGCCAGCCCTTTCCTCGTTTGGAACTCTATCAATACTCCTGTCACTTTCATTCTTTCTACTTTTGGCAACTCTCTGACCGAACAGCACGCTCTCCTCACCTTTTCCTCGATTTCTCTCAAATCCGGTAAGATCTCATCCTAAATCTTGTACTTTCTTGATCTACACGCACTCTTACACCTTTCTATCTTTTGAATCTTAACTTTTAACTGAGAAATCACTAGATTTGAGGTGTTCTAGGATGATGTCATCATGGTTTTCTTGAAGAACTTCATATTTTGGCCTCAATCCACCAAGAACAACTTAGATCTAACCGATTTCCACAAAAACAACAAAGATCTTTCATAGATCTAAACATATTCACGGTGAAAAAGGATTGAGAGAATGTTTTCTAACTTTCTTTCAACTCTTTTACACTCAATGCCCTCAAAACCGATAGAATCGGAACTTGTGCCGACTTACTACCCGATCAGTGGTCGTGTTAGCTCAAGATCCGGATCCTATCCACGAGGTTTACCGATATCGGGAAAACCGTGAACCACCGTCTCGAACAGTTCACTAATTGGATTTGGGTGATTCCTGTCCGGTCAGGAGAACCAAGTATTGACAAGGTTCCTGTTGTTTGACTTGTTATCAAAATGCCTCGATAAAACGACAAAGAATCAAAAACAACCAAGTGTAAGACGAATGGGACGACCAGGACGGGATGCCGTCCGATGGACTGCTGTCCGAACGGACAGCCACCCGAACTGCCGAACGACTTGCACTATGGGTCCCACACTTAACCAACCTTATCTGAAGTTTGAGTATTGAACGAATTGCTGGCCAATCGGACTACCAACCGATCGGATTACTCTTCGGATCATGAAAAACTTGGGCTTTAACACTTAATCAATTTTTCAACATGTTCAATGCACTAGGAATGCCACCCGATCGAACTGCCGTCCGATCAAGTGACATCCTGCTGGGAACTTGTTCTCGCTGAAGTACCAGTCGAACAGCTTGCCGGCTGATCGAACGACCGTCAGATCGATTGACCTGAAAGGTAAAGATACTTCAATGTTTTCAAATGCTACAAAAAAAACATCAAAAGTCAAACCATCATACACAAACACATTCTTTTCAAAGGAAGAAACAATTCACTCGAATGGCCATCCGATCGGACAGCGGTCCAAACGGATTGTCACCCACACGATCAGCTGTCCGATCGGACTGTCGTCCGATCGACCAGTTGTTCGATCCACCGACACTTGTTTCCGTTTTACGCGTCACTTATCATTATGCTATCGAACTATTCAGGCTAACCTCACTCTCAAGTACTCCCTTCAATCAATCAACCGCCGTGAGTATACTCGATCCCTTTTTGCTTTATGCACTTTTGGGTGTCACATACGTTACTTATACGAAATCACATCGAACACACTACGCAATACTTTTAACGCTAACCATTACCGCATGTATTACGTGACTTAATGAATGCTTGTTTGTTATGTTTACACATGGAATGTTGTCTACCTGGCTTAACGACGGTAGTACTATAGTTTGGACTCAGCACCCTTTCACTCGGGGGTTGTTAAGGACAATTACTTACATGGATTACAGTGGTGATCATGTATTGCGAACTGCCTTGGGCAGTCAGCCCGCAGTCATTGGTATCGATAGGTTCATGTCGATAACTAACATGCTTCGTTTTCCTCTGTGTACGTGCTGGTTATGCGTAAACTATTTCGAACTCTATATGCTATTATCAAACTTGTATACTCGCCTTTACACTATGTGTATTGACTTTATTTTAACGTATGTGACAGGTGTTTAGGATGCTTATCTGCTAGGAAAGCGAGGCTAGAATAAGGTCCTAGAGGCCAACAAATAGTTGTCTGTACAATTTAAATCTGAGTTGTCAGAACAGAACTAATTGCCTAGATTTTGTCTGTAATAATTTATTTGCCTTTTGAGACATGGTATGGGACATGTTATTTTGAATTGATTGGAAATGATAATTGTTATGGAAACTTCTGGACAATCTGTTTCGCTCAGTGCCATGCCCCGATGATTCCGCCATCGGTTGGGGTGTGACACTCAGGGGGTAAAATTGCACTTTACTCTTAAATATATTATTAAACATGGTAAAATTACAAATATACCCTCGTGTGACTTGTGTCACACCCCAACCGATGGCGGAATCATCGGGGCGCGGCACTGAGCGAAACAGATTGTTCAGAAGTTTCCACAACAACTATCATACAATTCAGTTATATAACACGTCCCATACCGTGTCCCAAATAATAACAAGTTATCATAGAAATCAACTAAACAATATGGGAACTGTTCCGACAACTCAAATTCTTAGTTATTACAGACCGAAAGTAAATATTGTTTTAAGAGTTCTAGGCAGCTAACGGTAGATCTTACTGACTACAGGTGCCAGTACAAGATCTACAGATAATTATGACCCTGGAGCAGGTATGTGGACACTGTCCTAAGGTCACAGGCTCCTAGAAGCTTATTATTGCCTCGCTTCCCTAGCACGCTAGTAGCTTAAACACCTGTCACATACGTTAAAATAAAAGTCAATACATATAATGTAAAGGTGAGTACACAAGTTTGATATAGCATATAGAGTTCGAATAGTTTACGCATAACCAAGCACGTACACAAGGGCAAACGATGCATGTAAATTATCAACATGGGACCATCGATACCAACGACTTCGAGTTGACTGTCCGAGACAGTTCGCAATACATGATTACCACTGTAATCCATGCAGGTAATTGTCCTTAGCAACCCCCGTATGAACGGGTGCTGAGTCCAAACTATAGTACTACGTTGCTAAAGCAGGTAGATAGCACTCCACGTGTAAACATAATAAACAGCAATCATTTAGACAAGTAATACATGCAAGTAGGTTAGCGTTCAAATAGTTTGTGTTGTTTGTGAATTTGATAGATTACGTATGTAACACCCAAAAGTGCTGAAAGCAAAAAGGGATCGAGTATACTCACAGTGGTTGATCGTGGATTGAGAGGAGTACTGAGAATAGGTTAGCCTGAATAGTTCGATAACACAACGATGAGTAACGCGGAAAAGTAAACAATGTACTTGGATCGAGTAGGCCATTCGATCGGACAGCAGTTCGATCGAGTGGGCTGTTCGATTGGTTTGAAAGTCCGTTCGAACATCCATTCGATCGGCCGGCTGGCTCGATCGGCTGGTTCCTTCAAGTGGATTGTTTCTTCCTTTGATGTGAAGGATGTGTTTGTGTATGATGGTTTGTACTACCTTTCAAGTTGGCCGATCGAACAGCTGTTCGATCGGTTAGCCCAACCGATCGGTTAGCATTGCATTGTTTTCAAATATGTCACTCGATCGGTTGGCATGCTCGATCGGGTGACATTCCAATGTTTCGAAAAGTCTAAGTGTTTTGAAGTATAGTATCTCATGATTCGAGCAGTAATGATTACAATCGAGTGGCGTAGTCGATCGAACAGTACCTCGTCAATACTACACTTCATGAGTTTGTGGGACTAAGTGCTAGTCGATCGGTTAGCCTAGTCGATCGGCTGGCATAGTCGTTCGGTTGGGCTGTTCGATCGAACAGCCTAGCCGTTCGGCCAGCTTCTCGATTCGGTTAACCTACCACTTAACACTTGGTTATTCCCGTTAATTGTTGATGTTTTAGAGATATTTTGACTCCGAGTTGAACCACAAGCTGAAGTCCCTACTTAGTCTACTGACTCGAGCAGGAATCACCCAAACTCGGTCAGAGACGGTTTGGAACCCAAGTTTAACATTTAACCCGAAATCGGTATATCTCTCGGTAGAACCCGAATCTTGCACCATGTGTTTGTTTAGAATGGTTTATAAATCGGTTCAAGACTCGTTTTCACCTTTTTGAGTGTAAAAGAGTTGAAAGATAGATGAAAACCCATCTTCCAATCCTTTTCCACCGTGAAATGTTAAGATCTTTGGATGATTTTAAGTTATTTATGTGGAAATCGGTTAGATCTAAGTTATTCATGGTGGAATGATGTCAAAACTTAGTGTTCTTTGAAGAACACATGATGACATCACCCAAGAACACCTAGATCTTGGTGATTTCATGGATGAAATCCAAGTTTTGAAAGATAGAAAGATGGAGAATCGATTAATGAACAAAAACGTACAAGGATTAGAGTGAAATACTTACCGGTTTGAGAGAAATCTGAGATTTAGTGAGAAGAAGAGGCTGGTCGGTCAGAGCTTTTCCAAAAGTGGAAAGTTTGACAAGGACAGCCCTATTTATAGGCTTCCAAAAGAGGAAAGGGTCAGCTGATCGAACAGCATCCCTGATCGAGCAGCTGTCCGATCGAACAGCCTGTTCGATCGGCTAGCCTGTTCGATCAGGTTGCCCTGTTCGATCGGCTTGCCTGGTTTTTGAGTGTTTCGCGACGATTTTTGATATTTCGACTTAGAACGATGATTTGAGGATGATAGAATTTCCTAATCAAATTACTTTTAGTCCCAACTACTATATCTAACATACGAGCATCCTTACAACCATTTCGGGTTCGATTTCCATTGAGTTTGATTCACCTTTGAGTCTTGATTGATTTTGATTGATTCACCACACACTTTAACATAAAAATAAACACGCACAAGTAACACATAAGGCACACACACACGTATAAAAATACTAAAATCCCCACACTTGAGTTCGATGATTGATTTGATTAGCTTGATTATTGATTGACTAGCTTTATTGCATTGTTACTTCCT
This sequence comes from Helianthus annuus, assembly GCF_002127325.2. Taxonomy (NCBI): domain Eukaryota; kingdom Viridiplantae; phylum Streptophyta; class Magnoliopsida; order Asterales; family Asteraceae; genus Helianthus; species Helianthus annuus. The sequence continues at coordinate 39,342,873 of NC_035438.2, forward strand.
ATCATTCACAGTCGGTCGTTGATTCACAGTTCGATTATCGGTCGATTAGTTTGATTATACAACACTTACTCCAAATAATATGAAAATCAAAATAAAACTAAAATGAAATTAATCTTTATTAATCTTTAATTCCAATAACAGTCAACACTTGACTTTGACTTTGACTTTTGGAAAACACGGGGTGTTACAGTCTCCCCTCCTTTAGGGAATTTCGTCCCGAAATTAGGCCGAGAACCGTACATCACCGTGTGATTTTACCAATTTGATGCTTCAGATCTATCTGAACAACTGCGGGTACTTGGCCTTCATGTCACTTTCGAGTTCCCAAGTGAACTCCGCGCCTCGTTTGCCTTCCCATCGTACTTTTACAATAGGAATGCGAGAGCGTCTGAGTTGCTTGGTCTGTCGGTCCATGATTTCGACAGGCTTTTCCACGAAGTGTAGCGTCTCATTGACCTGAAGATCGTCGAGTGGTATTATTGCGTCGTGGTCGGCTACGCATTTTCGAAGGTTTGAAATATGGAAAGTCGGGTGGACATTGCTGAGTTCCTCCGGTAATTCGAGTTTGTAGGCAACTTTACCGATCCTTTCCAGAATCTTAAAAGGTCCAACAAATCGAGGCGCAAGTTTCCCTCTTTTGCCGAATCGGACTACTCCCTTCCAAGGTGATACCTTTAGGAGCACGTAGTCGCCAACTGCAAATTCGCGGGGCCTGCGTCGTTTATCGGCGTACATCTTTTGTCTGTCCCGGGCCTTCACCAAATTTTCCCTTATCTGGTGGATTTTGTCAGTCGTTTCTTGCAGAATCTCGGGCCCAGTCAATTGTGAATGACCGACCTCGTGCCATACAATAGGCGAGCGACATCTCCTACCATACAAGGCTTCGAAAGGTGCCATTTCGATGCTGGAGTGATAGCTATTATTGTACGAAAATTCGACCAACGGTAGGTGTTTGCTCCAACTACCACCAAAATCGATAACACACGCACGGAGCATGTCTTCAATAGTACGAATCGTTCTTTCAGTCTGCCCGTCGGTTTGCGGGTGGAATGCGGTACTCAAATTCAGCGTCGTACCAAGAGCTGCTTGAAAAGTTTCCCACAATCTCGATGTAAACCGAGCATCGCGATCAGAAATGATGTCTCGAGGCGTACCATGATTCTTAATGATCTCGTCGGTGTAGATTTGGGCTAGCTTGGCCACCTTATAGTCTTCTCGTATTGGCAGAAAGTGGGCTGATTTGGTTAGACGGTCGACTATAACCCAAATACTGTCGTGACCTGATGGCGTGGTCGGAAGCTTAGTTATGAAATCCATAGCTATACTTTCCCACTTCCATACGGGTATCGGCGGTTGTTCGAGTAAGCCTGAAGGTCTTTGGTGTTCAGCCTTGACTCTTGCACAAGTTAAACAGTTACCAACATATAGAGCAATATCCCTTTTCATCCCAGGCCACCAGTACTTGTAGCGAAGGTCCTGGTACATTTTGTCCGCACCGGGATGAATGGAATATCGGGATTTGTGGGCTTCGTTCATGATGATCTTTCGCAAATCTGTCCTCCTCGGAATCCAGATTCGGTCCAGATAATAGAATATCCCGTTGGCTTTGCTCACGAGCTGAGTTCCATCGTGATAGATTCGTTCTTTCTTCAACGTACGCTCGTTAAAGCAAGCGTGTTGTGCTTCGCGGATGAGAGCTTCGAGGTTATACTGAGCCTGGATGTTTCGAACACCTATCACGTAATTCTTTCTGCTGAGGGCGTCTGCAACTACATTCGCCTTGCCTGGGTGATAACGGATCTCACAGTCGTAATCGTTGAGAAGTTCTACCCATCGGCGTTGACGCATATTGAGTTCCCTCTGGTTAAAGATATGTTGTAGGCTCTTGTGATCGGTGAAGATCGTACACCTTGTACCATACAGGTAGTGTCGCCAAATCTTTAAGGCAAAGACAACTGCGCCTAGCTCGAGGTCATGGGTTGTATAGTTCTTCTCGTGGATTTTGAGCTGTCGAGATGCGTAAGCTATAACCTTGTCTCGTTGCATGAGAACACAGCCAAGTCCAAGGTTTGAAGCATCACAATAGACAACGAAGTCATCGCTTCCGTCCGGCAGTGTAAGAACTGGTGCATGGCACAGCATGTGTTTGAGGGTTTGGAAAGCAGTCTCCTGCGCGGTTCCCCACACAAAAGGCTTGTCTTTATGAGTAAGGGAGGTAAGCGGTACAGCAATCTTTGAGAATCCTTCGATGAATCGCCGGTAGTAACCGGCTAATCCGAGAAAAGAGCGAACTTCTGACGGATTCTTTGGCGTAACCCATCCCTTGACTGCCTCAATCTTTGCAGGATCAACGTGTATACCCCGACTATTCACAATATGACCCAGAAATTGAACCTCCTCTAACCAGAACTCACACTTGGAGAACTTGGCGTAGAGTTGGTTTCCCTGAAGCAACTCGAGAACCAATCGCAAATGCTGCGCATGTTCGGCCCTCGATCTGGAATAGATCAGGACATCGTCGATAAATACAATGACGAAACGGTCTAAGAACGGTTTACACACGCGATTCATCAGATCCATAAAGACCGCGGGTGCGTTGGTCAACCCAAAAGGCATGACAACAAATTCGTAGTGGCCGTATCGGGTTCGAAAAGCGGTTTTGGGTATGTCTTCCTCTTGAATCCGCAACTGATGGTAGCCTGAACGTAGATCAATCTTGGAGAAACACTGAGCACCTTGTAATTGGTCAAACAGATCATCGATTCTTGGTAAGGGGTATCGGTTCTTGATGGTCAGCTTGTTCAATTCCCGGTAATCGATGCACATTCGGAACGACCCGTCCTTCTTTTTGACGAAAAGGACTGGTGCGCCCCATGGAGAAGTGCTCGGGCGAATGAAGCCTTTTTCAAGTAACTCTTGAAGTTGGTTTGAGAGTTCTCGCATCTCAGATGGAGCGAGTCGATACGGAGCTTTGGCCACTGGGTTGGCTCCTGGAATAAGGTCGATTCGAAAGTCGATATCACGACTTGGAGGTAATCCAGGAAGATCATCAGGGAACACCTGAGGAAATTCTCGGACAACAGGAACATCCTTGACTTCAACTTTCCTTTTCTTGTCCGTCTCTGCTACAACAATGTTGGCCAAGAAGGCTCGATATTCCTTGCGGAGATATTTGCGAGCTTGAAGACAGGACATGAGCTTGAGATCTTTTGCAATAGTTTCACCATAAACACATAGAATATCACCACTAGCTAGCACAAAACGAATCATCTTATCGGCACACACAACTTCAGCACGGTTTTCACGAAGAAAGTCCATGCCTACTATGACATCGAAACTTCCGAGTTGCATTGGAATGAGATTAATCGGGAATATATGATTGTTGAGCTCGAGAGTGCAATCACGGAGCACCGAATTGACAGCAATGGTTCTTCCGGTAGCGACTTCTACTTCGAAGGGTGACGAAAGATAAGAGCGCTTACGTCTAAGAAGCTTCTCAAATTCAAATGACACAAAGCAGTTATCGGCTCCAGTATCAAACAAACATGATGCATATATACCATTCACAAGGAACGTACCATTGACCACGTTGTTATCAGCTTGAGCCTGGCGTGCGTTGATGTTGAAAGTTCTGGCGTGAGCGGCTTGTTGTTGAGGCTGCTGTTGTTGTTGCTGGGGTTGTTGAGCTTCTTGTTTCACCACTCTGTTCGGGCACCGGTTTGCGAAGTGGTTAGGGTCACCACATGCAAAGCAGGTCCGAACATTGTTTGCCGGGGCCTGTGCAGCTTGAGGAGCTTGAGGAGCTTGAGGAGCAGGTAGCAGGGCTTGGTTAACAGCGGCTTGAGCTTGCGTTTGACGGGGACCATAGCGGCAATTTGCAGTGAAATGCCCGTAAACGTTGCAGTGGGCACAGTAACGGCAGGCCACACCCACCGGGTGATGATAAGAACATGTAGCACAGAGTGGGTGGGGGCCGGTGTACGCACGCTTCGCTGGCGGCGCATTGATCACTGGCGCAGTGCGCTGTGGTTGTTGCTGTTGTTGCGGTACTGACTGAAGAGGAGCAGCATTGGTTGCGGCGGCGCAATTCTTGTTCTTCTTTCTTCTTCTCGAGGACTTGGAGGCTTGAGCAGTAGGGTTGTCGGTTGATGCGGTAGTAACTTGATGCAACGACTTGGATGGCTTATCCCAGACACCAGCCTTAACTCGCTTGTCGTTAATCTCGGCAGCGAGTAGGTAGGTTTCCTCGATTGATGCGGGTTTGGCGGCGAACACATAATCTGCAACACAATCCGGAAGAGCACGGATGTATTTCTTGATGGTCATCTCGGGAGTCTTGACCTGGTCTGGACAGATAATGCTCAGTTGTTTGAAACGGGCAGTGAGACCAGCGTTGTCGCCCTCCTTCTGCTTGATGGTCCAGAACTCATCCTCCAACTTTTGGCGTTCGTGGGGAGGACAGAACTCGTCTAGCATGATAGCTTTCAGTTCCTCCCACGTCAGCTCGTAGGCAGCGTCATTCCCGCGCTTATTCCTTTCGGCTGTCCACCAGTCCAATGCCCGCGACTGGAAGACACCGGTAGCATTGAGAGTTCGAAGATGATCCGGGCATCCGCTTTGACGAAGGGTAACTTCCACAGAGTCAAACCAGTGAAATAAGCCTGTAGGGCCTTCTTCACCGGTGAACTCCTTCGGTCCACATGCCTTAAATTGCTTGAAACTGAACGGAGCTTTGCTGGGTTCAGTGAGGGTTCGGGATTCTTCCGACGACTTGCTGGTGTTTTCGTACACCTCACTGGCAGCTTTTGCTACAGACCTCGAGATGAGCTTGGCGAGACGTCGGTCCCTCTTTTCCTGACGGGAAAGGTTTTGGCGGATTCTTGATGATGACGACATGGTCTGCAATAGACATCGCCATAGGGCTCAACACAACGAATTCGAATCTCGCACGTCTTAGTTTACTAAAGCTTAGAATCACGTCGCATCTCACGTCACGTAACACATATAAACACATAAGCACATAATCATAGAGGCACATAAGCACAGAAGCAATTAGAGCACATAAGCAATTAAGCAAATAGAGCACTTAATTTCCTAAACACGTACGCACTTTTATCACAGAGGATGTCAGAAAACAGAAACCTATAACCACAAGTCGAGTGTCGTTCGTTTTGCATATCGGATAGCATCACATTGTATCGTCTAACTTAGTCGTATAGCGTAGTATAGCACACTGGTTTTGTTTAGATCACATCAACAGGGATTTGAATCGAGATAGGATAGCAACAAAGTCACGCAGATTGATAACAAATGGAGCAATCAACGAATCTTAAAACACGTAAACAGGTAAGTCATACAAAATCAACAAAGCAACACTCAAAATCGGAAAATGGATTGTCTGCGGCTACTAGACTTTGACTAACCATGGCAATTTAACTATTCACAGTTGACTTGTCGTCACTTTCGACTCTAGGGGACATGTTTCTACCTCGATTCTTGGGCATTATGCATGCGCATTCTAGGCCATACTTGTGAGTTCAGGTCGTTGGAGTCCGTCAATTGCCTTGGCGGGATAAAATAAAGTTGGAATAACTGCCAAGGTTAGGGTTTCACCCCTAGCTCAGCAATTTCTTCCTTGTTTTAAGAAAATTTTAGAGGAAAAATTTTCATCAAATTACGGGTTTCAGCCCTGATTTGGTATAATTCTCCCCCGTTTGTTGATAGAAATATCGCACAAATAGTTGGCAAATATTCGTAATTTAGGCAGGAATTTGCGGGTTTCACTCCTAATCCCGTCCAAATTACAAAATTTGGCTCGGAGTTCGGATGTAATGATAGAATAGAAGGAAACAACATAAAATAAACACATAAACTTGGTCTCTTGGTTCCTAACTATAGTCTAGGTCTCTAAGACAGCGATCCGGACTAGATCGTGTCTAACCTAATTCCCTATAGTTATGGCTCTGATACCAATCTGTCACACCCCAACCGATGGCGGAATCATCGGGGCGCGGCACTGAGCGAAACAGATTGTTCAGAAGTTTCCACAACAACTATCATACAATTCAGTTATATAACACGTCCCATACCGTGTCCCAAATAATAACAAGTTATCATAGAAATCAACTAAACAATATGGGAACTGTTCCGACAACTCAAATTCTTAGTTATTACAGACCGAAAGTAAATATTGTTTTAAGAGTTCTAGGCAGCTAACGGTAGATCTTACTGACTACAGGTGCCAGTACAAGATCTACAGATAATTATGACCCTGGAGCAGGTATGTGGACACTGTCCTAAGGTCACAGGCTCCTAGAAGCTTATTATTGCCTCGCTTCCCTAGCACGCTAGTAGCTTAAACACCTGTCACATACGTTAAAATAAAAGTCAATACATATAATGTAAAGGTGAGTACACAAGTTTGATATAGCATATAGAGTTCGAATAGTTTACGCATAACCAAGCACGTACACAAGGGCAAACGATGCATGTAAATTATCAACATGGGACCATCGATACCAACGACTTCGAGTTGACTGTCCGAGACAGTTCGCAATACATGATTACCACTGTAATCCATGCAGGTAATTGTCCTTAGCAACCCCCGTATGAACGGGTGCTGAGTCCAAACTATAGTACTACGTTGCTAAAGCAGGTAGATAGCACTCCACGTGTAAACATAATAAACAGCAATCATTTAGACAAGTAATACATGCAAGTAGGTTAGCGTTCAAATAGTTTGTGTTGTTTGTGAATTTGATAGATTACGTATGTAACACCCAAAAGTGCTGAAAGCAAAAAGGGATCGAGTATACTCACAGTGGTTGATCGTGGATTGAGAGGAGTACTGAGAATAGGTTAGCCTGAATAGTTCGATAACACAACGATGAGTAACGCGGAAAAGTAAACAATGTACTTGGATCGAGTAGGCCATTCGATCGGACAGCAGTTCGATCGAGTGGGCTGTTCGATTGGTTTGAAAGTCCGTTCGAACATCCATTCGATCGGCCGGCTGGCTCGATCGGCTGGTTCCTTCAAGTGGATTGTTTCTTCCTTTGATGTGAAGGATGTGTTTGTGTATGATGGTTTGTACTACCTTTCAAGTTGGCCGATCGAACAGCTGTTCGATCGGTTAGCCCAACCGATCGGTTAGCATTGCATTGTTTTCAAATATGTCACTCGATCGGTTGGCATGCTCGATCGGGTGACATTCCAATGTTTCGAAAAGTCTAAGTGTTTTGAAGTATAGTATCTCATGATTCGAGCAGTAATGATTACAATCGAGTGGCGTAGTCGATCGAACAGTACCTCGTCAATACTACACTTCATGAGTTTGTGGGACTAAGTGCTAGTCGATCGGTTAGCCTAGTCGATCGGCTGGCATAGTCGTTCGGTTGGGCTGTTCGATCGAACAGCCTAGCCGTTCGGCCAGCTTCTCGATTCGGTTAACCTACCACTTAACACTTGGTTATTCCCGTTAATTGTTGATGTTTTAGAGATATTTTGACTCCGAGTTGAACCACAAGCTGAAGTCCCTACTTAGTCTACTGACTCGAGCAGGAATCACCCAAACTCGGTCAGAGACGGTTTGGAACCCAAGTTTAACATTTAACCCGAAATCGGTATATCTCTCGGTAGAACCCGAATCTTGCACCATGTGTTTGTTTAGAATGGTTTATAAATCGGTTCAAGTCTCGTTTTCACCTTTTTGAGTGTAAAAGAGTTGAAAGATAGATGAAAACCCATCTTCCAATCCTTTTCCACCGTGAAATGTTAAGATCTTTGGATGATTTTAAGTTATTTATGTGGAAATCGGTTAGATCTAAGTTATTCATGGTGGAATGATGTCAAAACTTAGTGTTCTTTGAAGAACACATGATGACATCACCCAAGAACACCTAGATCTTGGTGATTTCATGGATGAAATCCAAGTTTTGAAAGATAGAAAGATGGAGAATCGATTAATGAACAAAAACGTACAAGGATTAGAGTGAAATACTTACCGGTTTGAGAGAAATCTGAGATTTAGTGAGAAGAAGAGGCTGGTCGGTCAGAGCTTTTCCAAAAGTGGAAAGTTTGACAAGGACAGCCCTATTTATAGGCTTCCAAAAGAGGAAAGGGTCAGCTGATCGAACAGCATCCCTGATCGAGCAGCTGTCCGATCGAACAGCCTGTTCGATCGGTTAGCCTGTTCGATCAGGTTGCCCTGTTCGATCGGCTTGCCTGGTTTTTGAGTGTTTCGCGACGATTTTTGATATTTCGACTTAGAACGATGATTTGAGGATGATAGAATTTCCTAATCAAATTACTTTTAGTCCCAACTACTATATCTAACATACGAGCATCCTTACAACCATTTCGGGTTCGATTTCCATTGAGTTTGATTCACCTTTGAGTCTTGATTGATTTTGATTGATTCACCACACACTTTAACATAAAAATAAACACGCACAAGTAACACATAAGGCACACACACACGTATAAAAATACTAAAATCCCCACACTTGAGTTCGATGATTGATTTGATTAGCTTGATTATTGATTGACTAGCTTTATTGCATTGTTACTTCCTATCATTCACAGTCGGTCGTTGATTCACAGTTCGATTATCGGTCGATTAGTTTGATTATACAACACTTACTCCAAATAATATGAAAATCAAAATGAAACTAAAATGAAATTAATCTTTATTAATCTTTAATTCCAATAACAGTCAACACTTGACTTTGACTTTGACTTTTGGAAAACACGGGGTGTTACAACTTGCACATGGCATAGTTAACTGAAAATTTTAACCAGGTTATAGTCAAAGGACGTAGCGTCTAATGAGTTTTACAAATAAAGGATTGTGACTATAATTATTAAAGTTAAAGGCTATCCATTGCAATCTGACACAAATATAAAGGACGAAAAGTGTAATTTACCCAAATCGTTATAATGATCTGGCTTTATAAACAATATGTTTTATTTTCAAATCACGTTTGTTTTACATTATCATTTACTTGGTTTCGCCGCAATGCGCGATATAAAAAAAACTAGTATTACAATATGATACGTAATAAGTTGGTTCAGTCGATAAACATAATAAACTCGATATGTGCTAATGTAAGGCTAGTTTATTTAGTAGAGACACATGCCTTTTAGAAAGGATGTTATATGCTCAAACCTGTTTAATGAAGTACTTTATACTAAGAGTGAATTTCAAGGATTGTCCTTTATCCTTATACTTATTTTTAGGCGCTGTCCTTTATCTTTAAAATTGATAAGTTTTGTACTTTATGTTTTAAAATCCATCACTTTTTGTCCTTTAGGCATAACCCAGTTTGTTTTTTTTGAACTGCAAATTTCTTTACTCCTGTCGTTTGTGGGACTTGAACCTGAGATATCCCTCTCCCAAAGTGTTTAAAGTCATTGTCTTTGTCAATGGACCACTACTCCATGGATTGTTTTTTCAGTTAAATGTGACCATGTGCAGATCATGTGAGGGTAGACATGTCATTTAATGTCTCTATGTATTTCTCACTCTACAAAACCCTCTTTATCTCTTTACTCTGTCTTTACATCACTTCCACCACCACCGCCACAACCTCCTTTCACTAACACAACCAAATCCGGCCAAATAAAAAAAACGACTACTGCCTAAAAAATCCACTACAGCATTTCGAAGATACGAAGATGTTAACCACAACCCACCTCTGGTCCGATCTCGTTCTCTCAGGTCTAAAATCGCAAGCTGGAGATTGTCGAAACGACCTGAAATCACAACTGTCTCTCTTTGAAATCGCAGGTCAGAGATGGTCAAGCTATCTCTTTCGCTCTCTCTCTCTCTCCGATCTCGATTTAAAAAAACGTAGCGTAATTGTTCGTTTCTCTCTCCTAGAAATTAAGAACCATTGTAATTGTGTTTCCTTTTGTTGTTGTGTAATTATGTTTCCTTTCTCTCTCCTAGAAATTAAGAACAATTGGATTGATTTGGTGGTGGTTTGTAGGTGGTGCTTATTGTGATGGAATACATAGAGACATTAAATGACATATCTACCCTCACATGACCTGCATATGGTCATATTTAATTGAAAAAACAAACTGGGTTATGCCTAAATGACAAAACGTGATGGATTTTAAAACATAAAGTATAAAACTTATCAATTTTAAAGATAAATGACAGCGCCTGAAAATATGTATAAAGATAAAAGAGAATTCTTGAAATTCACTCTAATAGTAATTTGTGTAACGTAAAGTATTGAAAAATAATAAACTGTAATATGTAAACTCACACCGAAAGTTCTGCATATTGGAGGTATGATGAGAATTTATGGGTTAAAAAAAATTAACTACGTTGACGATATAGAGTACTATGATAATTTCAGTCTTTTACGAAGGAATCTTTATCCTTTATATGCGTTCACACGGTCACGACGACTTTAATATTCTTGAAAGCCCCCACAGACCGAAATGACTTTTTTAGCCTACGGTGAGATCCAATTGCCTTCCATGCCTCAATTTGTTATGTTCATAAACTATTTTCCTCATTAAACGAGATAATAATTAAATAATACCTTATGTATCAAATTAAACGTTAAACGATTTATTTAAAAAGTAAGTAGTTATTGTAACACGTAGGGGGTGTTAATGTGTCGAGTCAAGTCTAAATTCGCATAAGTTTGAGTTTAGTTTGTTTAGAGTTGTATTTTCAAAACTCGAGTTTGATTCGTAAGCAGTTTTTTCGTACTTAAGCTCTGCTTGTTTATTATATATATTTATTAATTTTTTGAATAGTTTTATAGTGGAATTCCTTAGTGCTTCGAGGCGGGCTTTCGGTCATTATCGGTCCGGTTTATTACCATACCGGTACGATACTGATACCCGACATAGCAACCGACACGTGTTTTATATCGATTAAAAACCATAAAAACGAATATCGGTACCAGTGTTGTTCCATCGGTATCGGTTCGGTTCGTTACAGTACAGGTATCGTACAGACACTTGATATAGCTTGCGATACAAAAAAAACTTTATTGCGAATACAACTATGTGTTCAACGAACTTCATACTGCCACGTCAAGAAAACGATAAAAACGAATACGTTGTTGATACCAATGTTGTTTGATTGGCATATGTTCGATGCGTGTAGATAAGTAAATCAACTATATTTGCCTCGTTCGAATAGAACTTTTATCAAATCATACATAATAATAAACACATGACAACAATATATTCAAAATTTTATAAAACGTTATATTATATTAATAAAATTATTTATTATTATAAAAATAAAACTATGACCAATTTCCAATTATATATAGAGTAATCATTATTCAAATAATTTATACAAATATAATATTATACAAGTAAATAATAACCAAATAGAGATTAAATAATCGAAAACTCACTTAAGCTCGCGACCCGATTCGAACTCTATATGTGAAGTTCGGACTTGAGTTCGTTTATTAAATGAGCATTTATAATAACTAAAACTCGGTTCGATTCAAAATTATAGATGGTTAATCTAATAGTAACTCACATTCAATTCAATTCAATTAAAAAAGAAATGACCCATCCTCACTATTTAGTTTCAGTGGCATTTGGTGATGATGAGAGACTAGGCGAGTAGACGACGATCACTAGTTCGATCCTTGAATTGAACAAGTTTTATCTCACCACACTGTTGTGCATTCGGGCGAGTGTTCACAGGTTTCGGCCTAGGTGGGGTTTTTCTCGGTTCAAAGACGAGTTTATTCCGATGTGGTGAATTTCGTCAATAGCCTGTTTGGAGGATTCGTTCGCCGTTAAAAAAAATTAATAAAATATTACATTGAATTTTAAAAAGGTTAGCTGGGTGCATGTCCCCGCACGGTCTTTTGGTGTGCCTCACGAGTCACGACGCCCAACGCCCACGTTTGCCAAATTCTTAACAAGGGTAGTTTAGTCAATACCCATGACGCCTATCATTAAATGAAAAGTGTGTGTGGTATATTCGCCCAGAAATTTTGATTTCCTGTGCCACATTTTCCACCAAACCCCATCTAAACCAATCCTGTCCGTTGAAACAATTCTTGACTAAAGATCACTCTATCCAACGGCCACAAATAAGTACTGGAAACTTCGCTATTTTCCAATCCAACCCCTATATAATGGCAGTGCTTGTGGCTCTCTCGTGCTCAGTCATCACTCTCTAGGGTTTCTCGTTGATCATATTATATCTTGATAATATTCCGGTTGAACAGGTTAGTTCGTCAACGATCTATATATAATATCTGTATGTAATCAGTAACTGCAAGTGTTATTAGCTTTTGAATCGTGATTTGATCGGTTATCGTCTGTTAATATGCTTTTTTTGCTGAATTGTATAATTTGTTAATATTTTTGGATTTCGTACGGTGCGTATGATTTGTCTGTGTACAAATCTGGCACTGTTTTGTGTTTGTGAAGTGAATATTTACTTGTGGTTGCTAATTTTGGGGATTTTTCTGGTTTGACTTTGGTAGGTATGAATGTATCTATGTTATATCTTGATTTGTTGCTGAAATTATGAATAATTTTGTGTTATTTGAATGTGAGTGAGGTTTTGTTCATGAAGGTGTGTGTTTATGAGTTTAGTTATCAGTTTCAGGATGATCTGATTAGTAGATATTTTTGGTAGGTATAGATGTTTCTGTGTTATATCTCGATTTGTTGTTGAATTTATGAAATATTTGTGTGTAATATTGATGTGTAAGTTAGGCTTTGTTCATGTAGGTTTGTGTTTATGAGTTTAGTTATCAGCTATAGGATGAACTGATTAGTAGATATTTTTGTGGAACTTACATTTGTTAATTGCTGGATTAGATTTGAAAACCATGGGAAAGAGCTATCCATGTGTTAGTGAGGAGTACAAGAAGGCTGTTGATAAAGCCAGGAAGAAGCTCAGAGGATTCATTGCTGAGAAGAGATGTGCTCCTTTGATGCTCCGTCTTGCGTAAGTTTTACGATCATTTTATGCATTATTTATGTGATTTCGGTTTAAGGAAATAGGAGTTTTGTGTTTATCATTTTCTGCATCTGTTTTGATCATGCTAACATGCCTCTGGAAATGATGGTTATCCGATAAATCTTTTAGAGTAGTTAGTTCACTTTTAACAATTTTTTGTACATCTGAACAAGGAGATGCACTCCACTTATTGATATAAAATGGATTTTTTATGAATCAAATATTGTGGATCCTGGATATAATTATTCAGTAACACTGGCCCGTTATTTCAAATCATAATCATATAATTAGTTTCTAAAACAAATGTTTCTTTACTTGGAATGAATTACTCTATACCCGATTGGCCAATTTTATGAACATATCCTGAAGTCTTTCACTTATATCCTCATAATGGGCTACAGATGGCACTCTGCTGGTACTTTTGACGTGAACACCAAAACCGGAGGTCCTTTTGGTACCATGAGGTACAAGGCTGAGCTAAGCCATGGTGCCAACAACGGTCTTGACATTGCTGTCAGGCTGCTGGAGCCTATTAAGGAGCAATTCCCCATCCTCTCATATGGTGATTTCTATCAGGTAATTTAAAATCTTTTATGCAAATACTTCCGGTCTGGATTAACTAGTTGGTGCTGATATGCTTATCCTTTATTGTAGTTGGCTGGTGTTGTTGCTGTCGAAGTTACCGGAGGACCTGAAGTTCCTTTCCATCCCGGAAGAGAGGTTCGTGTTATTTCCATCAAATTGTCAATTGATTCTGTTTAAATTCTATATTGTTTTAAAATGCATCGTTATGTTCTAATTTGTTTTTCCAGGACAAAGAAGAGCCACCAGTTGAAGGCCGTCTTCCTGACGCAACAAAGGGTTAGTGAGTTTGATATCTTCAAAGTTTTTGATGATTAACAATGTGAAGTCTTGAAGTTGTTAGATATGTTAACTTGCAGGAAACGACCATCTGAGGGATGTGTTTGTTAAGACCATGGGCCTTGAAGATATCGACATTGTAACTCTATCTGGTGGCCATACTCTGGTTGGTTCAATACATCTGTTGTTTTATTCATCGTTATGATTGATCACTGCAAATTTCTAATGATTAAGTGTAACCGTTTATAGGGAGCTGCCCACAAGGAGCGATCTGGATTCGAGGGACCATGGACTCCCAATCCTCTTATCTTCGACAACAGCTACTTCACGTGAGTTTTTCTTTATGTTTCTGTCTTCGTTTGATTCTTGTTATAATCAAATTCTAAAAGGGATCTGTTTTGAACAGTGAACTTCTTGCTGGTGAGAAAGAGGGGCTCCTGAAGCTACCCACCGACAAAGCTCTTCTTGAGGACCCTGTATTCCGACCGTTGGTTGAGAAATATGCTGCTGTGAGTACAACTTATACCACCAGAACATATATATCAATATATCATAAATATAAGTGGATGCTTAGTTTTTTTTTTTTTTTTTTTTTTTTGTTTTGGATTTGAATCAGGATGAGGATGCATTCTTTGCTGATTATGCAGTTTCACACATGAAACTCTCCGAGTTGGGGTAAATATTCAACTTTTTGGTTTTATATCTGCCATATAAATTCCATTTGTGCTGACAAATTTGTTTGGAACTATTGCAGATTTGCTGATGCCTAAAGTTTGTGATGGAGTGGGGGCGACCTGTTTGGCAATTATATTTTGAGTGTTAAAGTGTTTTTGTTTTGTTTGTCAAGAGATTAAAAAACACACTGTGAAGCATATGAGACCCTCTTGAGTTGGGGTTGCAGTTTGATTAATGAAGTATTCAGCCTTGATTTATAATTTTCTTAATCTTGAATTTCTCCTATTATTACTAATTATTTGCATTTGAAAAGGCCTTAGCGTTTGTTAAATACCGTTACTAGGTTTTTGTTATTTGTACTTGTAATCGGGGATAACTGAATGCTGTTAGGCCTATAAACCAATGAACACCAAAAACGTATCTGTATTGCTTATTTTTACTTGGGCTTTACTCCTCTTACAGTTAAAACTGGTCTTCAATAATTCAAGGAAAAAACAACAGTAGACAAATACAACAACGGTAGACAAATACAACTGAACATAAGATGCATACATTTGATGTTATTTCAAGGGAAAAACAACTATAGACGATTTAGACAAGATGCATACATTTGACCTTGACAACGTGGTCTGCCTAGATTATTGTTATGAAATGTTCGGTAGGTCTCATATGCTTTAGCAATTTATTTTACATAAACCATGGAAATCATTGTTGAAAATATTATATTCGTGCATTAGTTTTGTAATCAATATATTCAGTAAGTTATGTTAAGCATAATATGGACAACTTCATACATAATTTTGTATTCAGTTTGGGTGGAATACTGAATCTATATATTTTACCATTCTTTTTAAACAAAAAGTTACACATTTTGAAGATGACAAACCAAGAAACATAAACATGCAGAACAAAATAACATCACAAAGGAAAACCCATCAAACACATCCGTGAAATAATATACATCTTAGGAAAAATGGTTCCGTAATTTTATCTATGATAAGGGGTGGCAAAAGCGATATATAAAAGTGCATGTCTAAACGCCTTAGGGTAGGTTGAACCCATTCAGTATGGATTGAGGATGCAAACGTGACGCTTGGATACCCAAGTGAATACCATCTCGTCCCCTTGATACTGAAATTTTCATCCGGATTGGAGATGGTAGCGCTGCCCATCTTGTGCACGTTTTCTCTTGCTTCTCGTCTCTCTCTCTCTCCCTCTCTTATTACTTAATAAATTAACTATTTAAAAAATGTTTGAGAAGAATTCCATGGTTTGACCGTTTTAGGATAAAAAGGATGAGAAAGAAAATTGGATGTGACACAGATGTTGTTAAGGACGGTGAGAATCGACTTCCTCCACGCTAATTGCTTTTTCCGGCATCTTCTTTCTTCTTAGATCCCCTTAGGTTCACATATTCCTTTAAACTTTAAATTGGAAAGTTTACCATATCAAATAATGTTTGGTTGGCACAACAATTGAAATGTTTTCCTCACTTTGTTTTGGAATACACAATTTCGACTAAAATACCCTCACAACCATACAATGTATTTCGTGTTTTCTTCTGGGCTTCTTCCAAAACCGTGGATCTCTGTGTCTTCTTCGAAGATCATCGTCACTTCATCTTGATTTTTCAAATGTCGATCGCCAAAGCGGCTCACTTTATAATCTTGCTTCACATGTTACGGTCAAGCTTGATTCCATTTAGATTTCAACATTCTTGTTCTAAAGGCGCTTTTGTTTTCAGCTTCTAGCTACACCAAACAAAGATCTCGACATCCTCCCTGGCCTTTATCAAAGATTTTCCCACATGGCCATCCATTAGCCATTAGTTTTATTGATCGAATGTTAACATCGGATCCAACCAAACGAATCACAGGTACCACCATTGACCATACATAGTTTACTTCCAAATATTTGAATAAACACACAAACTGAACCAAAATTCATTTCTTGATCAGACCACCCAAATTCAAAATTGTTCCAGACAACTTGCAGACGAAGCCCGTAGCTGATCAATCATCATCACCCATTTTGACCCGCTCTTGTCAAGATTTTGTTATAGCGTCCACAATTCGACCCGTTTACAAGCCTAAGAGAGCCCAAAATAGCAAAAGAAAACCCTAAACGGGTCGACTGCCACGGTTTAATATCACATAACTTTTTAAAAAAATATATGTCCAAGGACCTCTAATTAGATGTAAAAATCCAACAAACTAGAATCAAATAGAAAATTTCATACATGTACACTTGCTCACCAACATGAGCAACAACTGATCAGAAACATCACCTGCAACCGCAACCATAAACGGGCACATGTTCCGGCCAAAAGCAACGGCAGTTACCATCCGAACATAAAAACGCTGAACAAATTCCAAAACAATACCTACCATCTTCTTTGAAAACCGTCATATTGTTTGTTATTCATATTCAAACTGAACATCTACATGTGAATACATTCGCATGAGACTAACGATTGAAGTTGTGAAATTAGCCAAAACCTGACATTCTTCATGGCTTTTCGCCTCTGAAACGACCCCGTTAATGATCATCTTTCTGAGATGCGGGCACCGCTCCAAAAGCCCCGCCACCCACTGTGAAAACAAGTCGGTTATCACCGTCCACCCGAGTTCTAGCATGATCACATTCTTGAACTCAAAAGACTGTTGCAAGCTGTACTGAAGTGGGACCTCTTTTAGATCGTAACACAACGACAAATGTGTCAACTGAGGGAAACACACCGAGATCGTCTCCATATCAACAATTTCATCTTCATCGTCAAACACAACCCCCCCAAAGCCGAAGGCCTCTTAACCTTGACGCTTTTGAAATCATATGATGAAATTTTGTCCACATGATTGTGAAGTTACTAACATCCACAACTTCAAGATTTTCGGTGTTTTCACCGATATCGAGATGGATAACGCTGACATCATCGATCTTTAAAAGCTTTAACGTCCCTTTACCGACAAGCTCGAAAACATCAAGTGTACAATCTTTGAGTTGTAATTTCTCGAGGCTATCGGCCTCGAGAATAAACTTCTCTAAACTTATGGCTTCAACAGATAAATCTTTTAAGGACGGGCTGTTCAACTCCATTGAGGCTTGTGCATCTGACATGGCGATATCGAGGCTTACAAGTGTCAAAATCTCGACTTTCGGGCAGGCGGTTAGTAGGTAACTTAAATCGAGAGCGGAAATGCTGATGTGGCTTAACGAAAGAGATTTTAAGCACGGAAAACGCTGATAACTCGGCTCGATTCCACTTATGGTGTTATGTGATAAATTCAACACTTGGAGTTTCTGGCGACCGCATTTCTCGATTATGTTGATCGTGGGCGATGTTCTTACGTTATAATGTAACTGTCGCAAGCTTTCGCGAGTGTACATGAGCCATGCGATCACGGGGGCTGCTGAGAACTCATCGACGTCATCCATGATGATGGACAGACATTGGAGACCTGTGGTTTGGAAGATGGTTTGAGTGATGAGAATCTCGAGCCTGCTTGTTGTGAGCTCGTGATAAACGGGCCAGTCGTTTGAATTGAAGGAGAGTGTGTGGAGGTGGACCCGCCAAGCTTCCCGCCATTTCCGGCAAGTGGCGGATGCGATCACGACATCACGAGCGGCACCGAGGCGAGAAAGGATGTTGCCGATGACTTCCACTGGAAGATGCTCCATTTTTAACAAATCAATAAATTTTGAAACTAATGTTTAGATCCTGCAAATGAAAACATAGTATTTGTCAAAAAGACAGGTTGTTCCATCAGATCAACTCATCCACTAATCAGTTATCGCTTTCTTCAAATTGTAAGAGTAATCTAACAACTAACATATAATAAACGAAAAGTCCCAAGAATTCAAATCACAAATGAACCAAACAAGTCACTTAACAAATTTATCATCACAACATTATATCATTTTGCAATAAATCCAGTTTGCCTATAAACTGAATTAGTTTAACTGGTGTTTGGATACATGCCTAAAATGATTACTGCAAATTAAAGTCCTAACAATTAATATTCCCCCAAACTAAAATAAATCCAGATTTAAACACAGTCTACAATTAAGAACACCAAACACCTTAATATTCATAAAAAAACCCTAACAAATGCAAACAAATCAATCTATTACACTAATCGAGTTTTGGCTGCAGAATTAATGAAGATCCATCACAGATTCAACCATGTACACCAAAACTAAACGAATTGACGCATCAATCGACTGATTTCAACTTCAAATTTGATCAAATACAACGCATCAACGAGTGAAAACATACCAGAAGGAAGAATCTTGAAGCAAAAACAGAAAAGAAATAGGAGATGGTGATTGGATTAGATCGAATCTTGTTTTAGGGTTTTGATGGAATCTAATATGGGGAAGGGTAGGGTGAGACGGAGGAGAAAAGGTTATTGTTTCTCTCTCTCTCTCTCTCTCTCTCTTGGTGGGGATGATGGTTTGTAGGTCTACAATTGTACATCCACTCTGGTGCGTGTGCGTGTGGATTGTGCGTGACATCTTATATCTATACCTTCACTTCATTTAAGTGGGTTAACCAATCATATTGATGAAAGATTATCCATTTTCCATTTTTCTTTATATCTAGAGGGTGCTATCAGATACTCACAGGGTCGGTACAACGTTTTTAGGGGGACGGAGTCATAGCGGGGAGTGGGGTTCCCGCACGGGGAAGGGGTGTCGGTGCTGGATCGGTGAGCGGGGAGAGGTTTCTTCGGTGAGTATACACCGATGCGGGAAGAGGAGGGAAGGAGGAGAGAGGAGAGTTTAATGGTAGGTCTCAACCCCTTTCAACCAATCATAATTTTTTTTTAATTTTTTACCACTCTCCATGTGTTGGACCATTGCCAGTGATTGAGTGCAAAATGGGAAGTGGAATGTGGACTTGACATGACATGATATTATTGACTAGAGAATAACTCAAACACCCTAAGACCATGTGCAGTGGTTTAGTGAATAATGCCCCTACCCTTGGGCGTTTTGCGCCACGTGGCAGTCCAGTCAGCATGGGGACATTATTGGGCGTTATTGCAAAAGTGGCGTAGTGGGAATAATGCCCAATAACGCCCATTCCAATGATTAAACAATTATTATTTTTTAATTAAAAACTTAAAATACTTCATTAAATTAAAAAAAATACAATACTAGAAATAAAAAAAATAAAATCCGACTAAATTAAAAAAAAAATACATTAGTTTTCGTCTTCGCTTTCTTCACCCTCGCCAACTTCGTCTTCCTCGTCCTCCGTTTCTTCTTCACCCTCAGGTGATACAAACCGAACCGACCATGCGTGTTGTACCAAATCAACCGTAGTTGTACCAAATCATCCGCTTTTTGTTTAAAATAATCGTAGTTGGCTTCCAAGTCGTCGACTATGCGTAGAAACAACCGCTTACTCATTCGGAAACGACGCCTAAAAATCTGGTTCGAAAATGTCGGCGCCTCATCAAAATAATCTTTCATCAAACGATCGTGTGCCGAGCGTCGGTCTCGTTCAATATAACCTCTTTTTTTAATTTCTGGTTCGGGGCGGCGACAATGCTTCACGTATCTCACCGCTAGTTGACAAGCACTCGTAACCGCCTCTTGCTCGACCTCCTCATCGGTGGAATCATCGCCATCTGCAAAAAACTCTTTGTAGTAAAAATTTACCATGGATGAAAAACTAGGGGAATCCATCAATTTTTATAAAATGGTAGTGTTTTTGAGAGAGTTTTTGAGAGAATTTGAAGGAATTTTGAGGTTTAAATTTGAAGGAGTTTATATATATATAGGTAAAAGGTTTAAAAAAAAAATAAAAACTTGAAACTAGCCGTTACTAGCCGTTGCTAGTTTGTGATTGGCCGGTCAACCCCCAACGAAGCGTTATTTAAAAAACGCCAAATACAAATTTCTCAAAAATAACTCCCGAAAACGCCGGGGTGTAGTGGCGTACGTGCGTGATTGGGCGTTTTCGTCGAAATTTTTTTATAAAACACGCCCCATTACGGGCGGTCTAATAGTGATTGACCACTCCCTCCACCCTTAGAGGTGTAAAGCAAACTAAAAATTTTTGGGCCTCTTGAATAGAAATCACAAGTTCGCAATAGAGATTAGAGAATTCTGAAATAAAATTCCAAACGCAAATCTGCAATATATACATATTTAATAAAAAATAGCCATTAAACTAACCTGGCGAATGTTGCAAAGTTAAAATGGTTAACGTTTATAATTAGGCTGGTGGGTGTGGAATGACGCCCCCAACCACATCAGACCAATAACGCCTGAACATCGCCTCCTAGGTGCCTTTGAGGGGCGGGCCTTCGCCATCCCACAAACGAGCACCAATCAACATGAATTGGTGGGGGCCATAACTTTACACCAATCAATATCTCTTTTTCTCCTTTCTTTTTGTCTATTTTCTTTTTTTATTCATAGTCAAGGGGCTTTAAAGCACACCATGGTAGTTAAAGTATGCTGGCTTTAAAGCCCCACTATCGCGCTGACATGATGTCTTAACTATGGAGGATTCATTCCACACCACCTAGTCTTAGAGTATCTCCAATATCATTATGAGAGGTTTGGAATCCAACTCGCCACCTCAACACACCACATCATTCCAAACCTCTACCTTAAAAAAAAAGTATTTTTCCTCAAACACTAAACCAGTCCAATCCAAACTTCCACCAAACTTATGATATGAGGTTGGTTGAACTTAAAAATTCACCTAAAATGAAAAAAGTAAACAATTAAACTAAATTGAATTTATTCTTAAGTTTATCTAACAAAAATTTAATGTGTATATTTAGTCAGGTTTCGCATAATGTATTAGTGTTGTTTCAAAACTAGGGGTTAAACCCGCGCTTCGCGGCGGGCGTACTGATTTATTCAACGCTAAAAAAAACTAAAACATCTTAGATAAACAACAAAAAAAAAACTCCAAAAAAATGAAATATTATTATATTAAATTAGCAGCTAACCGTTTAGAAATTGACCTGTGCCATACGACGGGAACTCTGTACATGTACAGTTGCAATATGACCCATTACATGTACCTTACATACCTGTCCCGTTACATACAACTTATAACTACGAAGCTGACATAATAAAAAATGCAATATGCAATTAACAAAATCTTACTTGCAGCGGTGCTCTATGCAATCTGATTTGTTACGCATCCTTTGTAGTAACATGGTCGACACTCGTCTATTATGTGTCCGGTTACCAGTAACACACAACTATGAAACTGACATGTTAAGAAATGCAACGTGCAATTAACAAAATCCGACCCACTACCACGACCAGCTTGGGTCTTTGATGTAAAGAAGATGACAAAATACTTTCCGCATACCAGAAGCGTGCTTCAGTGCTTCACAGTTTCCGCGACATAAGAAGACGAAGTAAAAAACAGATCCTTTGGAACACGTGGTGCAAGAATAGACACATGTCAACATGCTTGTAGAAACGTTTGGTGCCCATCCTCATCACGTAACAGACTGCATGTACCTGGAAGAATGCAATAAAATAAAATAAAAAAGTATCAACCTAAACACCAATTTAGAGATGTTTGGATTTTCATTAAATTATCTGATTATTTAGGGTTGTATAATTAGTGTCATTATAGCCTAAGCATGGCAAATCAGCAGGACGGATAAAAAAATTACAACTTTTTTACATTTATAATTTACTTTTGGAGCAAAGTATTTAGGAAGTCGGTAAATATACACTTTGGATGACTTTTGATCCGTTCTTTGGAGCAAAAGGTGGTGCGATCCTTTCCATTAGTTTTTCCCTTTAAGTTCAAATAGTCGTAGAGCTGTGGTTTATAATATGTATAAAGAACAAAGTTAACTCTAAGCATCCAATGAAAAATAGCAGAGCTAATTATTTTTCCTTTGAAGACACTAAACAATTCAATTAATAATCAACAATTGAAGTTATTAGATCATTTCAAAAGACAACCTTTGATTTTGTCTTTTGTTGAAATTAAGAACGTATTTCATCTTGTTAAACTTGATTTTGTCTTGATGTATTAGGTTGAGCTTATTTTGGATATCTTCTTTTGAATTATTGAATAATATTTTAGATTGTTGAATTTTGAGAGCCATGTATTAATTCCTCTTTTCAAAATCGAGCCAAACCAAGCCGAGCCAGCTCGGTTTAAAACTAAGCCGAGCCCGAGCACAGATTTCCAGCTCGGTTTCAAATCCGAGCCGAGCCAGCTCGGTTTATAATCGAATCAAGCCCGAGTTTTGCCCTAGCTCGGCTCGTGAACAACCCTACCGTCCATATATTAATCCAATAACCCACTATAGCAATAGGAAACTCATAAGCCACATTGGGCTAAGATACAAAATTAGAAGAACAGAGGTGGTCCGTAACGAATATGTAATCAAACTCATAAAAACAAATGAAACTATATTGAGAAAAATTCACAGGAAACTCACCAGGCCACATTGGGTTAATCTCTCTTCCACCACCATTGGCGACGGCGGTGGCTATCGATCCATTCTCATCTCCGTCTCTGGACGCTTTCTTCGGATGCCGGTGACGACGGTGGACATCATATTTCCATAAATTTGCAACTACTGGAGCACTTAATTGCTGAATCGAACCTGTTGGAGCCCTAATCGCAGACGAAAAGCGTCTTGGAGCACTAAATAAACAACCGTGAACGTTGAGTGGTCAGATGAAGGGAGCTAACAGTCAACGGTCGAAATCGTCCTTCATCTTCGTCGGAAACCTAATCTCACTATCTCAGACGAAAGGAGTAGGTGTTGGAAAATACGTGAAAATAGCATTTTTCACAAATATAGGAAAATGATTTTTTCCTACTTTGGACTAGAAATAAATATAATAAAATGAGCGGCTTTTATATATTTATTTGTGGATTTGTGTTCTATGTTGGAAAAGCTTCGCAACGAACTAAACCACGTCCAAAACCGAGCTAAGATGAATGAGATATCGATGCTCAAAGTTGGGTGTTTGGAACATTCAATGCTGAAACTAAAGGGAAAGTAGCACCTTGTCCCACATAGGAGGAGAGATGGAACTTAAATGGTTATTTAAGGTGGAACTCTCCATCCTTATTGTTTCATGGAAGCACACACTTGTGTCCTCGCGAAGGGTGCGGAGCACCCTAACTCGCACACGCTCGCTCTCGCGCGCGTGGCGTGGGCGATGAGGCGCTTTGATGGCGCACTTTGCACTTGCCGAGAGCCGCCTTTGTATTTTTGACCGCGCGTGGTGGAGTACAAGGGTTGCAACGACCAAGTGGTAGGTGATGCGGCGCATGACGTGGCAGTCATGCGCATGCGCGCGCGAGTACACTTGGCGCGCGGTTGCGCGCATGGTGCACGGGTCCTGCTGTGTCGTGCGCGGCGCACCAGAGTGAGCCAATACGGCGCGACTGTGTGGCGCGCACGTATAGACTCACAGGTGACGTGGCGCACGCGCGCATGGACTTGAGCCAAGAGGACGCACCGCGCATGGTGAGGTGGCGCATGCGCGCATGGCAGTGAGCCAAGAGGACGCACCGCGCATATGCATGCAGACCTGGGCGCGCGCGCACCAGGGTGCCTTGCGCGCGCGCGCGCGCAGAAGCTTCCAGCATTGAATGACAGTGCAGTTTCAGTCCAGCTTCGTAACTGACGAGTTAATAAGTTTTGACTGAGAATTAAATGACGTATTAAATTGCATTGAAGACGTTTAATGCAATTTAAACCTCTCATTTAATTCGTTTTTGGCTGTTTCAAACCGGGAGCTGTATAAATACAACTCCATACCTTGTTGAAGGACACACCAACGAATACCAGCTACACAACAGCAATCTACACTTTTTCTCTAGAATTTTCTTGCAGCTTTCAAGGTAACCTTCGGGTTGTAGGCGAACTCCGGCAGTACTACTGCTCCGGCTGTTGTACCCTGGGAAACAAAACGAGTACTCTTGGGAGACTCGGAA
Organism: Helianthus annuus; assembly: GCF_002127325.2. NCBI lineage: Eukaryota > Viridiplantae > Streptophyta > Magnoliopsida > Asterales > Asteraceae > Helianthus > Helianthus annuus. Next base: position 39,367,331 of record NC_035438.2, read on the forward strand.
TTTGTTTTAAGGGAAGCGTGTTGAACACGTGACTCAGCCACTCTGCTTCTACTCCTTTCTTGTATTTTGGTTTATTTCAGTTGTATTCGTACTAGATTTTTAGCTTTCTAATTTCTGTATTGTAATCGTATTAATAAAATTTGTTTTATTTTATTTAATTATGCGAACGGTTCCTACAATCTTAAAACAAATTTTTAAAAAACCGTTCGTGTAATCAAAACCATTCTGTTTGTGATTCAAACCAGTTTTGTTTTCACTCAGTTTGTGTTTTAAAAACAGATTTTTTTTTTGTTTTCTTCTTCAAAGGAGCGACTTTGGTTGAAAACAATTTTGATTACTTTAGAATTGTCCTATAAATTTGCTAAAACTTTCTGATTTGGTCTTCAAAGTTGGACTTAGAAGCCAATCAGTAAGTTCTAATTATTAAAAATTTTCTGTTTTTGGTCTTCAAAGTTGGACTTAGAAGCCTAAACAGTAAATTTGTGGTAAAAATTAAAATTTAGTAGTTTACTTCTGGTTTTTGCGTAAATCAGAATTTTTGTCTAAACTCTAAAATTTTAATTTTTTCAGCATGTCGAACGAAAACGTCAACGTTAACAACACGAGTGTTGTGACGGGAACCCCCCTAAACGCCACCACTGTGGGAGCGTCCACAGTGGCCAATCACGCTGAAAGACCCGAGAAGTTTGCGGGTCTACACTTCAAGCGGTGGCAGCAGAAGATGTTCTTCTACCTGACCACCATGAACCTTGCGAGGTTCTTAACGGAAACCGCTCCCCAACCTGTCGAAGGGGAGACCGACGCACAAAGACAGTGCACGGTAGATGCATGGAAGCATTCGGATTTCATATGTCGCGGCTATGTGTTAAACGGCCTATCAGATGCGTTGTATAATGTGTACTACAACGTCAAGACTTCCAAAGAGCTTTGGGATGCCTTGGACAAGAAGTATAAAACGGAGGATGCTGGCACAAAGAAATTTGTGGTAGCCCGGTTTTTGGATTTCAAAATGGTTGATTCTAAAACAGTTATGAATCAAGTCCAAGAATTCCAAATTATACTTCATGACATCTCTGCGGAAGGCATGACACTTAGCGAGACATTCCAAGTGGCAGCGATGATTGAAAAGTTACCTCCTAGTTGGGTTGATTTTAAGAATTATCTTAAACACAAACGAAAGGAGATGACTATAGAGGATCTTATTGTTCGTCTTCGGATTGAAGAGGACAATAGAATTGCCCTAAAAGGCAGCCTTGCGCAGACTAGTGCTAGCGCAAATTTGGTTGAGCATGGGCAATCCTCTAAGGGCGCGAAGGGCAAGGGGAAAAAGGACAAAGGGAAAGCAAAGGCTAGCAACCTTGGACCGAAGAAAGGGGTTGTGAAAAAGAAACCTCAAACGTTCCAAGGGACTTGTTACAACTGTGACGAGCCGGGGCATCGGGCTAACCAATGCAAGAAACCAAAGCGTGAGCGTGCGCACCTGGTGGATGAAGACGGAATGCCTTTGGTGGCAATGATTTCCGACAAAAGCGCAATGATGGATGAGGTCAATACTGTGACCAACACTCCAAAAGGTTGGTGGGTTGATACGGGTGCGACCCGTCATGTTTGTGCAGACAAAAGCCTCTTCACCACCTTCAAGGCGCTTTCAGGAGAAGAGAAGCTGTATATGGGAAATGCAGCCACCGCTGACATCATGGGTGAAGGAACGGTGATCTTGAAGTGGACTTCAGGGAAGGAGCTCACTCTAAGCAACGTGTTGTATGTCCCGGACTTGCGCAAGAATCTAGTCTCGGGATGGTTGCTTAACAAGTTTGGATTTCGTTTAGTTTTTGAGAGCGATCAATTTGTACTAACTAAACAAGGAATGTATGTAGGCAAGGGCTATGCCCAAAATGGAATGTTTAAGTTGAATGTAATGGCAGTCAAGAAAAACATGAATAAAATTGCTTCTACTTCTACTTATATGCTTGAGTTTTCTGATTCGAATAAATGGCATGGTAGATTAGGTCACGTTAATTTTAATTCAATACGCCGTTTAATCAATTTAAATTGTATACCGACATTCCATATTGATTCACACTATAAATGTGAAACATGCGTTGAATCCAAACTTACAAGAACATCATCGAAATCGGTTGAACGAATAACCGAACCCCTTGATTTAATTCACACTGATATTTGTGATTTAAAAGCGGTACCCACAAGAGGTGGAAATAAGTACTTCATCACGTTTATTGACGATAGTACTAAATATTGCTATGTATATTTACTAAAGAGTAAAGATGAAGCAATAAGTAAATTTATCTTGTATAAAAATGAAGTTGAGAATCAACTTCAAAAGAAGATAAAAGCTTTGCGAAGCGATCGAGGAGGCGAATATGTTGCACCTTTTGCCGATCTATGCGCAAAAAGTGGCATTGTACATGAGTGTACACCTCCTTATTCTCCACAATCAAATGGCGTGGCGGAACGAAAGAACCGCACATTGAAAGAAATGATGAACGCCATGTTGATAAGTTCTGGGGTGAGCCAGGAAATGTGGGGGGAAGCCATTCTCTCGGCTAATTATCTTTTGAACAAGATACCACTCAAAAAGAGAGACGAAACTCCATATGAGTTATGGAAAAGGAAGAAGCCTTCATACAAATACTTGAAAGTGTGGGGGTGCCTAGCAAAGGTGATTGTACCACCTCCTAAGGCTCTTAGGATAGGACCCAAAACTGTTGATTGCATATTTATTGGGTATGCGCATCAAAGTAGTGCACATCGCTTTCTTGTACATGAGTCCAAGAATCCTGATGTACACGTAAACACTATCATGGAGGTGAATCCTAACGTTGTGTCTTACTTTGAAAATGTGTTTCCTTTGAGAAGACAAACACATGCAACGTCATCAACACCTCATTTTGAAGTAGGTGAAAGTTCATCTACACCAGTTGATGAGGTGGTTCATGATAAGACACATGAACAACCTGAGGTTGAAGAAAGTGATCGCAGGCGAAGTAAAAGGCCAAGGGTTGAAAAATCCTTCGGTCCAGACTTCGTTAGCTATATGGTTGAAGGCGAGCCCAATACATATCGCGAAGCGGTTTCCTCTTCAGAAGGACCTCAATGGAAAGAAGCAATAAGAAATGAAATAGATTCTATATTGCAAAATCATACTTGGGAGTTAGTAGATCTTCCACCTGGTTGCAAACCACTTGGATATCGTTGGATATTCAAAAGGAAGATGAAAACTGATGGAAGTATTGATAAGTACAAGGCTAGGTTGGTGATTAAAGGATTTAGACAAAAGGAAGGTCTAGATTACTTTGATACCTACTCGCCTGTGACGCGCATAACCTCAATTAGATTGGTTCTTGCTATAGCGGCTTTAAGAAATTTGGAAGTTCACCAAATGGACGTTAAAACCGCATTTCTAAATGGCGATTTAGAAGAAGAAATTTACATGGAGCAACCTGAAGGTTTCTCTGCCCCAGGTCAAGAGGGTAAAGTATGTAAACTCGTCAAGTCTTTGTATGGCTTGAAGCAAGCACCAAAACAATGGCACCAAAAGTTTGATCATGTCATGATTGACAATGGTTTCAAAATAAATGAGTGCGACAAATGTGTTTATTTCAAAGACACAAATGAAGGTTATGCCTTTATGTAGACGATATGCTTATCATTGGGAGTAATGATAAAATTATCAAAGCTACTAAAAGCATGTTGAAAGCGAGATTTGACATGAAAGACATGGGTTTAGCGGATGTGATTCTTGGAGTAAAGATCATAAGAATCCAAGATGGTCTTGTGTTAAGTCAATCTCACTATATGGATAAAATTCTTGAAAAATTCAACTCGGGAGATACGAGTGTAGCTCGAACTCCAGTTGATACCTCCCAACATCTCAAGAAGAATAAAGGAGACGGAGTTGCTCAGTTATAGTATTCAAGAATTATTGGCAGTCTAATGTATCTAATGACATGTACTAGACCCGACTTGGCTTACGCGGTGAGTAGGTTAAGTAGATACACCAGCAATCCGTGCGCGGATCATTGGAAGGCTATCACGAGGGTGCTTAGATACATAAGATACACAAGAGACTATGGACTGTATTATACCCGACAACCAGCAGTGATCGAAGGATACACTGATGCAAACTGGATATCGGATAATAAAGATTCCAAATCAACAAGTGGTTACGTGTTTACACTTGGAGGAGCTGCTATTGCTTGGAAGTCTTCTAAGCAAACGGTAATAGCAAGATCCACAATGGAATCCGAATTTATCGCCTTGGATAAGTCAGGCGAGGAAGCGGAATGGCTACGTCAATTCGTGGAAGATATTCCAAAATGGCCAAAGCCTTTGCCAGCCATATGTGTACATTGTGATAGCCAATCAGCGATTGGTAGAGCTCAAAGCTTGATGTACAATGGCAGATCAAGGCATATGCGACGTAGACATAACACGATACGACAACTACTCTCAACGGGTGTTATCACAATTGATTATATGAGATCAGCGGATAACATTACGGACCCGTTTACAAAAGGCTTAAGCAGAGAGTTAGTAGAAACGTCGTCAAGAGGAATGCGACTAAAGCCCGTGGTAAATGGGAATATGAGGGAAACCTAACTTAGTTGACCGGAGATCCCAAGATCTAAGTTCATTAGGACAACTTAATCATATTACCAAAACGGAGGCACTGTGGGGGAGTACCCCAAACTAAATAAAAGGGAGTTATATATACTTCCTAGTCCATTCCAATCAGTGACATGAAGTGAGGTTAAGCATATTAAGGTTAATGATTTTGGGAAATCAAATAACCATGATGCTTTTAATGATTCATGGGAATCACCTGTGTTAGAGAGAAGTGGGGTCGCTTCAAATGGATTTGTGGGGTGCGCAAATCCTAGAGCTCTCGCAGAACCAGGCTAGTGTTCCAGGACCATAATAGGACACGACAATGAGGAGTTGGCCAAACCAGGGAGAGTATTGTGTGAAGTGTATTGTCGTTTACACAAATGGGGGTATGTTCAAGGACATCGCGTCTACACACCGCTAGTAAGCTAAGTGCGCATCACAAAAGAAGGTTCAAAGGCTTCAACCTACCTATCTTGCAATACTCAACTGTCGAAGTTTATCGTTGAAAAGTGTAAGGAAAAGATCCATTTCCATACATGTGGGGGATTGTTGGAAATTTGATGAAAATTGCATTTTTCATGTGGGGGATTGTTGGAAAATATGTGAAAATAGCATTTTTCACAAATATAGGAAAATGATTTTTTCCTACTTTGGACTAGAAATAAATATAACAAAATGAGCGGGTTTTATATATTTATTTGTGGGTTTGTGTTCTATGTTGGAAGAGCTTCGCAACGAACTAAACCACGTCCAAAACCGAGCTAAGATGAATGAGATATCGATGCTCAAAGTTGGGTGTTTGGAACATTCAATGCTGAAACTAAAGGGAAAGTAGCACCTTGTCCCACATAGGAGGAGAGATGGAACTTAAATGGGTATTTAAGGTGGAACTCTCCATCCTTATTGTTTCATGGAATCACACACTTGTGTCCTCGCGAAGGGTGCGGAGCACCCTAACTCGCACTCGCACACGCTCGCGCGCGCGCGCGCGTGGCGTGGGTGATGAGGCGCAATGTGGCGCTTTGATGGCGCACTTTGCACTTCGCACGCTCGCATCGCCGAGAGCCGCCTTTGTATTTTTGACCACGTGCGCGTGGTGGAGTACAAGGGTTGCAACGACCAAGTGGTAGGTGATGCGGCGCATGACGTGGCAGTCATGCGCATGCGCGCGCGAGTACACTTGGCGCGCGGTTGCGCGCATGGTGCACGGGTCCTGCTGTGTCGTGCGCGGCGCACCAGAATGAGCCAATACGGCGCACCAGAGTGAGCCAATACGGCGCGACTGTGTGGCGCGCACGTATAGACTCACAGGTGACGTGGCGCACGCGCGCATGGACTTGAGCCAAGAGGACGCACCGCGCATGGTAAGGTGGCGCATGCGCGCATGGCAGTGAGCCAAGAGGACACACCGCGCATAGGCATGCAGACCTGGGCGCGCGCGCACCAGGGTGCCTTGCGCGCGCGCGCGCGCAGAAGCTTCCAGCATTGAATGACAGTGCAGTTTCAGTCCAGCTTCGTAACTGACGAGTTAATAAGTTTTGACTGAGAATTAAATGACGTATTAAATTGCATTGAAGACGTTTAATGCAATTTAAACCTCTCATTTAATTCGTTTTTGGCTGTTTCAAACCGGGAGCTGTATAAATACAACTCCATACCTTGTTGAAGGACACACCAACGAATACCAGCTACACAACAGCAATCTACACTTTTTCTCTAGAATTTTCTTGCAGCTTTCAAGGTAACCTTCGGGTTGTAGGCGAACTCCGGCAGTACTACTGCTCCGGCTGTTGTACCCTGGGAAACAAAACGAGTACTCTTGGGAGACTCGGAATTTGTTTTAAGGGAAGCGTGTTGAACACGTGACTCAGTCACTCTGCTTCTACTCCTTTCTTGTATTTTGGTTTATTTCAGTTGTATTCGTACTAGATTTTTAGCTTTCTAATTTCTGTATTGTAATCGTATTAATAAAATTTGTTTTATTTTATTTAATTATGCGAACGGTTCCTACAGTAGGTGAATACATTCGTAGAGCAAGCTTAGTGAGCAAGGAAATAAGAATAGGAAGAAGACGTTCCTTTACACGTGGCTTTTCTAAACTGAAGACAGCAAGCAATCAGGTTACGGTAGCCAAGGAGGTACGGTAACTGTTATGATATGATATAATAAGGGTATACGTTGGGGTAGTCGGCGAAAAATTGCAAAGGTGTGTATGTATGTTGGTAGGCCACAATGAGTTCCACCCTTATATTTGATTTTGGAATCACCGTCATATGTTTTCAGATTTAGGGTCTGTTTGGTATGGGGTAATGGAATGGACGAAGGAATGGAATGAACGAGGTAATGGAATGGACGAGAAAATGCAATGGATCATTACCATTTCATGTCTTGTTTGGTTACCATGTGTAGATGGAATGAATTATTATTCTATATTGTTCGGTAGGCAAGAAAAACGGAGTAATAAAATCAACAGTGAGTGGTGGTGGTGGTCAGTGGTAGTGATTGTGGGTGGTTATAGGTGGCGGTGGTGAGTGTCGGCGGCGACGATGGGTGGTGGTGTTACACTTTTGATATCAAACGCTAATCATGAATTTACCATTCATCTATCATGTAACCTTTTTCTTTACATTATTTTCATATTGTTTTTTCTTAAATACAACTCTTTTATAACTATTAATAGAGTAAACTTTCATTTTGTTCCCTGTGAGTTGGTCGTTTTAACGATTTTGCACCAATCCTTTAAAAATAGCTATTTTACTCCTTGATCTATAAAGTTTATCTTTATTTCACTCCGCACCCCCAACGCCACCAAATTCTACTGTTAAGTCCTGGTCACATTCCCCTCATATGAGGGGCATTTTAGTCTTTTCCCACTCAAACTTATTAATTTCTCTATTTAAAAATACCTAATGTGAGAGGCATGTGATCAGGATTTAACAGTTGAATTGGATGGCGTTAGGGGTGGGGAGTGAAATAGAGATAAGCTTTATAGATCAAGGAGTAAAATGACTATTTTTAAAGGATTGTGCCAAAACCGTTAAAACGACCAAACCACAGGGAGAAAAACGGAAATTTACTCCTATTAACATAATGCGCTATTGTGCTATTAAGGGTGAAATGGGTGGTCACCTCATGGGAAGAGGTAAACTTTCCACCTACTCAATCATCTATTGTCATGTTAACTCCTCTCTCTAAGTCCCCTTTTGCCAAAAAAAAACATACGAGGTGGTCACCTCTCTTGGATAGAGGTAAACTTTTTTTTTTCTTTTTTATAAATTAGCATTAATTAATAAATAAAACATGTTTTTAACAAAATAAAAAGTACACTAAATTAAAAAAAACATTACATTAAATTAAAAATAATTAAAATTACATTTAATTAAAATAAATTAAACTAAATAAAATTACCACTCTTCATCGGATTCCACCAATAGGTGGGGTAAATCTAGTTTTCCGAGATGCTCCACGAGATCATGTTTTAGTCTCCAATGCGTATCTTAACTCATAAGCCCGTTTAACACACTGTCATTGAGAGCGGGCTGAACTGGAGGATCCCGAATGTGTACCGGTACTATCGCGTTTCCGTCGTCTTTTAACATCATGTTATGTAAAATAATACACGTATACACCACATAGCTAATTTTTTCACAGTCCTAGCACGCGTTGGCCGATCCATTATACCCCATATTGACTTCAAAATACCAAAAGTTCGTTCCACGTATTTTCTTGTCACCTCGTGTTGCTTCTTGAACTTCTTTTCGTCTAGTAGGTGAAGATATGGAAATGATTTGACAAACACGGACCATGTAGGCTAGATTCCATCCACGAGATAGTAATCACATTTGTATAAGTGCTTGTTAACGTAAAATGTACATTTTGGTTCAGTTTCATTTCGTTCAGTAAGACAAAATGGAGATTGCTGAAGCACATTGATGTCGTTTTGTGCACCTGGAGGACCACAAAAAACATGCCAAACCCATAAATCTTGAGAGGCCACCACTTCGAGCATAACTGTCGGGTATTGGTGATCTCCTTTCATATATTGGCCCCGAAACTCTGTGGGACACATTCTCCAAACGAAATGGGTGCAATTAAGGCTACCGACCATACCAAGAAGGTGATATTTCTCCTCATGAGCTTGGTACAAAAACCCCGTGTCGTGACTTGTTGGTCTACGTAAGAACTCGGGAGCGTATATTTTACATACCGTTTCGCAGAAATATTCTAGACGCTCGCGGGAAGTCCTTTCCGCCATATGTAAATACTCGTCATTCTCGTCTGGAGGGTTACCGGTTGCAAGTTGTTTAATAGCCGACATTTCTTCATTCTCGCATCCACGACCTCTTCAAACCACAGGTTATTCGCTTCAACGTCGCTCACAATTTTTAGAAACAAACTTTTTGACATACGGAACCTATGACGAAAAATATCATCGTTGTATTTCGGGTCCTCGACAAATAATCCGCCATAAGGGTTTCATGGCCACTCTCACGATCACGACGAACATATCGTTTTTTGTTAGATGTGCCCGTGTCTTGTAGTTTGGCTTGGAAAAAAATTATGCTACTATCGGTTGAAGCTAACTTATCGTCACTGCTATCAGGTGGAAAAACCAATGGTATTTCATCCGTCATTTTAATAGGAGTAGAGATTAGTTTTGAAGAAATGAGAAAATGGGTTGGTGAGAATTTGATATAAATTGGGTTGGATTTATATAGTGTAAAAATATGTAAATTAATTTTTTTTTTTTTATTTTTATACAAAAAAGGGCTACAAAGCCGTTGTCTTCCTCCCTCCAACGGTCAAATACATGGTGCGGTGAGTAGTCACCGAAAATAGCCTCACCGTGCGGTGAGTTGAACGATGGCGGCATTGTTCCCCATCGGTAAAACCACCGCACCCACCCGGTTCACCCTAACAACACATTTAATTTTATCCATATTTAAATGTAAATTCTATAAAGGCCATCTGCTTTTAGTTTTTATCATTGAAAACTTTTAATACAATTTTGAGTTGGCGATATCAAAAGGCACTATTTGAAATTTCAATTATCTGGGAATTAGATATCACATTTTACTTTGTCACAATCAACAAAACCTTCTTGTTGCAAATGGTGTATTTTTATGTTATAGTATAAATACCGGGGTTAGTTAACGTATAATTGGCCTTAACGTACGATGCGTACGCGATGAAAAATATAACATGTGGAATTGAGGTTATAACATGCAGATTTTAAGAAGACTCCCAAACCCAAAAGATTCACCGTGCGGACTACACAACCTCGGAAAATATAACATGCGGACTACACAAACTTGGAAAACTATAACATGCGGCCTATAAACTCGGAAAATATAACATGCGGCTTCACAAACCCGGACAGACTATAACATGCGGCTTCACAAACTCGGAAAAATATAACATGCGGAATACTCATCGCGTACGCTCGTACGTTAAGGCCAACTGTACACTACATTTTCTCATAAATACTAAAATCATACACATACTAATATCTATTTAATAAATAAATTCACAAACATTGTATCATTTCAATATAAAAATAAAGATATTTTTTAAACATAGATATTTGAATGCCACATTTATTGTTATAAAGTTGTTTACAGGTAAACTTATGCTTATTATGTGTTTTAGACAGCCAGCCTCACATCTTTTACTCTACTATTATTATAGGAGTTAGGAAGATCATCTATAACTTACAAATAAAAGAACTTGTGCATCATTGACTTGTCTAAACTTCCATTTGCCCAAATATATATAACATAACCACAAGGATCAAAATCAAGAATCTTGATTCTTGAACACAGCCCGCCAAAAGTTAATAGAGAATCGGTCAAGATTAGGATCAGATTTTATTAAAAGATGAAGATCGTGTTAGATCGAATCTGGTCAAATCGGTTTAATTGCATCTGTTATAGTGGTATACATAAGAACCATTGTATTGTTTAACTTCTTTAATATACAAATATTTAAAAAGAATCAACAGATGTTCATATCACAAACCATGACAAGAACAATAGTGTTCAATTCTTTTACCTGTTTCTTTTATGTCATGAAAGATTCACCACAACCGCATTGTCCCTTGGAGTTAGGGTTGATAAATACAAACTCGGACCTACTTAACAGAAACCACAATCGATAAGCTTTTTGTTAGTGACTGTAGCACATAGTAAGAGAGTTGTGTCCTTTGGATTCACCAGAACACACGACTCATGCCAAGCTCTAACGAATGAAATGTCTGATCCGTATTTAAGGAAACCGGTGGTGGTTTTCTTTGACAACATACTAGTTGTTGTTAGGTCTAGTCTAGAAGAGCATATTAATATCTGGAGCAGGTGATGAAAAAACACCAAATGTATGCCAAAATGAGCAAGTGTGCTTTTGCGCAAGCGAAGTTGGAATATTCAGGGCACACCATTTGTAATATTCCAAAACTTAAGACAACAATTTAATTAAATAAAAGTCTGATTATGTTAAAATTTTATAATTTAATTAAACAGCTTATTATCCATGCTAGGTTAATGTATACATTAAATAAATAAAAGAAATACATAAAACAATAACCAGTCATAAGTCTCGTACACGTTTTTTTTTAATTCAAGTGTGGTTGACCGACTAAGTCAAATTAATTGTTATCTAATCCTAGCCAGCTTCAACCTTATATCTGACAAAATTTCATCATTCAAACTTTATCGCAAAATCTCAAAAGTTCAAACTTTTGATTTTCCTTTTAAGTTCTAACGAACTAGTCGAGAATTTCTCGATTTATTCAGCTTATAACTTTCTTTATAAACATTCGAAAGGGTTATCTCAAATCGTTTTTCTTTGCTTTCCTCCGCCGCCATCGGGTCCGACGTTGCAATTCCCCGATCTCGATCAGCCACCACATCTCTCACGTTCGATCGATCGCGACCGCTATCGTAGTTTCTTTCTTGTCTCTCTTTGACGCAGCCACCATCGTCGCCACTTGAAACCGATCCGACACACCGAGGTTTTGCAGTCCTTGGTTCAGTTCCGTGTGACCATCCGAAGTGCTAACGGTGTGTCTCCGGTTAACTCCGTTGACTGATAAGGTACTGGATCGAACCCTCTTCGACTCAAACTAGATATACTAAATTTTGGTTTGTTACGTTCTTCCGGCGACTAAAATAAAACTGAATGAACTATAAGTTGTTTTAAAACCTCGCATGTTTAGAGTGAACTGGGTATTGTGCTTGTTCAATGCTATTCGATTGGAGCCATCGGATTCAATAGTATTTTAGTTATATGGCATCTACATGACATGGTATATCAGTCATTATATTTTAGTTATGTAAATAGTATAATATTTGAAACATAATTACATTATGGGTCACCCTATAAACCACATATTCGCATACCATTAGACGACTTTTTCTTTACGATGAGTGTTACAATATGTGTTTCTTATGTTTAATCTTAAAATTTTAATTTTTTTTAATCTTATAAAGTTAAATCTGATCTGATGGGCTACAAATAAATTTTATGAATGATAACATAAGTGTTTGGTTTCTAAATTAATTAGTATATAGTTGAGAGTAACATGGTATTAAATTAATGAGTTTAGTTGCCTACGTCTTATGCTAGCTAATAGACCCTTAAATATATGTTTTTGAAATTAGACATTTATAGGATAAAACACTTTGTAAACAGAAGGTTTATGTTAGTGGTAAAAGCCATAAGGTACTTCCATGACTATTTCATAAGTATGAATTTAGATTTTATTTAATTTCAAACGTTAAAATAATGCATGATAGAAAAAGGTTTATATATATTGGTTTCAAGTTCTGGTCGTCGGAGAACTTTAACGAACAAGCCAATTAATACGATTAATTTTTCATAGAACTAATTTGGATGATATTGGGAGTATAGGTCTTTAAATTTTGTGGACGACTTCATTTATTTGCTTTGCTTGCTAATAAGGTACGGATTCTGTTATCTTTTCATTATAGTATTTTATTCAAGTCCGTTACTTTGTAGTACGGATGTTTTCGCTACTTGTCTCTGTTTCGTATTGTTATAAGACTAGTATATATTGTAGCATGCAATAGACCTTAGACTTTGTGCTCATTATTGCATGTTCCCTCTAAACTTATGTCAAAATACATTTTATTTCTGATACGGCTTTGTACTCTGTCACCCGAGCGCTTCTGACTTGTCGTTGGGGCGTCAACGACATGGCACTCATCGTGACGGTGCGTAACTAAAGTTCACGGCGTTTCTAGTTTGTGCTTGTGTAGCACATGGCCCCTAGAGGCGAATAGATCGATCTTAGCTCTGACTCCTGACTCCTGACTCCTGACTCCTGTTGAGATGGAATAATGTGTGTGCGCCTACACGCACCATCTCGGCACATGGACTAGTGCCATGTATGCCTCTGTTTAGGCTCGTGGGTGCTTCTATATTACGTGACTTGTTCTATTGTTATATGTTGTCACGTATGTCTGGTCTCTGTTATGATATGTTTGATATGATTATATGCATCTGATTATGTTCAGTATTTGTTATCTGTTCAGTATAAGTTTTGGGATTCAAGTTATAAAAGTATTTGTTTCTGTGCCATCTTTTGGATTTGTTAGTGTCAGTACCGAACTGTTTTGCTTCCGTTATGTGGTGCTTCATTTCCATTTGTTCGTCTTTACATGTACTGTTGATTTCTCCGTTACTGAGCAACTTTTTGGCTCAGCCGTAGTTTTCTTTTCGTGTTTGTCTTATTTGTTTGACAGGTAAAATGGGAAACTTGGGGAAATAAGTGAGGAGCGCCTTGAAGATCGAGTTTTGTTTCATTTCAGTAATTGAAGAAACACTGATCTAATTAGAGAGTTAATTAGATTGGTTTATGTTCCTTTCATGATGGTTAATCTTCTTAAGGATATTTGAGCTCCGACTTGGTAATCAATCCTGCAAAACAGAACACCGTTACTCGTTAAGAGGGGAATGTGGGGGTTTCCCTCTTAACCAGGCTCCGGCGTGAGAATAAGCGACTGCTTTGAGAGTAATTAAGAGCTAAGAGTGAGGGTAGAGGGAATAGAATGTTTAACCTGTGGAATGAGGTCTCTATTTATAGCCGGAGAGGTGTAAGGGGTTATGGGCTGATGGGCCTTGGGCCGGAAGCGGACAACAAAACGGATATGCTCTTTGTCTCACTGGCGTCGACCGCTTAGTGGCTTCTAGACGTTCGTCGGTGCTGGCGCACCTTGATTGGAGCCACGTGTCATTGTTGTCGGCCTTGTTGTCCTTCTGTCATCAGCAGACAAGTGGAGATCGTGGGACAGTTGTCTCCGTCCTCTGATTGGTGCCACGTAGGCGTCCTTGTGTACTTCTCGTCAGGCGATCGTGGCGCACGATTGACCAGAGCCTGCTAGACGCTCATTGGCTCCTTTTACTGCCACTTGTACCTTATGTACCACTGTAGGTAGCCGTGCGCTTCCCTACTGAGTGGCACTTGTTGGACAGCAAACTAACCCGCGCGTGGGTTAGTATGCTCATTTGTTCCATTGTTTTATGCTAAGTGCTGATATCTGAGCCTCTTGTGGGCCTTGCCTCGCGCGGGATAAACTACAACGTGTGTAGGTCGCGCGTGGATATTATTAATAAGTTTTCTGAAATAAGGAGTATGGTCTCGCGCGCAACCTGGACGGAGGTTTGCGCGACTTTTTGGGACCATACCCCTTCAAGTCCCCCCAGTCCAGTGCTGCACCATGCGCAACGCAAGTGGTTGGAGCTCTGGACTTAATAAAAATAAGAGAAATAAGTGTAATAGGGGAAATGTTCTTTTGATCCTGATTGGTGTGGCGCATGTGGAAAATGTTGTTTTCAATTGCGCAGGTACCAAGGCAGGTCTTTAGGGATTATTGTTTGTCTGATCAGGCGCGCAGGTTTATTGGAGGTGACGTTTAGCTTGCGCGGCTCATGTAACTTTTGCATGAAGTTACTTGTAATTTTTATGGCGGGAAACTTCGAAATTTGAACTTCTGACAAGTTGGTTGGATAAGTCGCTGAGTGCGACGTTTGAGTTGACCTCTGGCACGGGTGTCATTATGCCGTCTGCGGCGGTTGCACTTCGTGTCAGGAGAGTGAGGCCCACGCGCGCGTGGCAACCGTCACCCCTGGTTTCCCGCTTGACGTGGCAGCTTCTCATTGGTTAGCCTAGCGGCGAAAGCGGCACGGTTACCCATCGCATTAAATGCGATGGGTATATATATCCGAAGAGAGGTGAGAGATTCTCACTTCTCTTCGTTGCCTTCTTACTCTCTCTCAAACTTCTCTTTGAATCTTCAAAGTTGGTTCTTCACATCTTAAAGATTTCTGCAAATCTTCAAGTTTTTCTTCGAGTTTTTCCAGATTTATTCTCTGATACGATGAGTGAGGAGCATCTGGAAGTTGCTGCTGCCGAGGAAGGTCCAGTTCCTGTCCTCAAGTGGGATATAGGGCTTTTTGAACAGATCGTTCGGAGCTTTCGATTCCCACCGGAGTGGGATGCCCGGTATCCGGCTCAGGGCCAGACCGCGGCTGACGCACCACCTGGATACATTACCCTGTATGAAGATTTCTTTCTTCAGGGTAACTTCAGATTGCCGGCGACCAACTTCATGGGCCATATTCTTCATCATTACAACTTTCATCTATCACAGATGAGCCCACCCGGGATGGTTAGGGTACGGCACTTCGAGTTCTTGTGCCATTCTCATGGCATTGAGCCATCGGTCGATAAGTTTCGGGCCTTCTACCAGTTGCAGAGGACGATGGGTTTCTTCTCCTTTGCAAGCCGTGGTGCGGCGAAAAAGATTCTGCTAAACCCACCGAAGAGTTTCCACGACTGGAAACCCAAGTTCTTCTTCATCCGTGAAGAGGTGTTGCCGATTGCTATGCCCTTTAGGGATTGGACTGAAGCAATACCCAAGGAAGACCTTCCGATTCCGAAGAATGCCCGATGGTATCAGCAGTTGACTCCAACTCCAAATCGGGTGTTTGGGGAAAACGTTTTGGTCGCGGCTAAGATGAGTGACCAGTGGTCACCCAGCAGCAGAGAGGTTCCGGTGTTGAAGATCGGTGATCAAGGTTTGTTATCTCTTTGTTCTTTTTTGAAGTAGCTTGCTTTAATTGTTACTTACTTATGTTCATGTTTAGAGGCGCAACTCTATCAAGCTGCCTTCTCCACGTTTGGTGGTTCCATGGGCGTGCGCCCATTGCGCGATGATGAAGAAAGCTGGTATGACCAGATTAAGGGCAACTTCATGTTTCCGGTTGAAGGTGCCTTTGCTTCGCCGCCAACCGCTACTGAAGGTGCGCAATATCCTAAACCTCGTCCTTTGCGCTCTGTGACTTCTGCTGGGAAAGAGATTCTCTATCTTTCCAGCGAGGAGTCAGTAGGGTCTTCCAACGGCGAGCTAAGTTCGTGGTCTAAAATCTTTGCAGGTGTGTTGCGCGACCTGAGGATTGACCCAGAGGAGAAGAAGAAGAAACCCTCGAAGAAGAAGAAGACGAAGGTAGATGCTGAAGTGACCAGCAAGGGGACTGGCCCTAGTCGCGCAACCGCTGCTGCTGATAAAGGTACTCTTCGCCTCCGACAAAGTGACTTAGAGGATTTTGTTATAGTCAGTGACTCACTTGAAGGCTTACCGCGCACAGCTAAAAGAAAAACTGGAGCGGGCGGCTCAAAAAGCTCTGGGAGCGCGGGTTCTCGTAACCCTGATGCTGGCGCGACCCCTGAAGATGATGAGGCGGAAGAAGAAGATGTTGCTGCCCGACTAATTGGCAGGAAGAGAGGTAGGAGCGAAACCACGGCTGGTGTGGCTTCCGCGCCTACTGCTGTTGTGCTTCCCGTGGTTGGGAAAACGAGCAACTTGCGCTCGTTGTATAAAGTTTCTCCGGGTATGTTCTTTGCTTCTCTTCTTAATACTTTTCTCTTTGCTTAAATGTACTTGCATTATTTTTGCAGAGATCAAGAAGAAGACCCCTGAGAAGGGTGTCACGTTCAGTGAGGCTGCGTCGAAGAGGCCGAAGATTACCATCAAGTCTTCTGATAGTGCTGCTCAGGATGCCGCGAAGGCTGCTGAGGCGCAGCGAAAGGCGCAGGAGAATCAGAAGAGAGAAGAAGAAAAGAAGAAGAAGAGTGAGGAGGAGAAGAGGAGGAGGGATGAAGTAGAGAGGAAGAGGAAGGAGGAGGAGAGAAAAAGGAAGGCTGAGGAGGAGAAGGTGGCCGAAGCGGCGAAGAAGAGGGCCCTGGAGGAGTTAGAAAAGAAGAAGGCTATGGAGCAGCCTGTTAATGTTCAAGGGCCTGAGGTTACAAACCCTACCCACTCCGCGCATGTCATTACTTCTAAGGGTGCGGGTCGATATGCTTCTAGCAGCGCGAGCTCTGGTGGTGCAGGGGGTTTTAACCCAAACGTGATCGGGGCGAAGGACACCGTTGGCGATATCTACTATAAAACTTACAATGAAGAAGAACGCGGCGATGCTCCTCACCAAGCCCCTTGGAGCTTAAAGCAAAAAGATACATTTCATGAATTTGGCCCTTGCCGCGAGTGGTTTTTGAATTCGTTTACCCCTGCAGAGGTCAACCGGCAAAGGGCGAAACCCCATGAATTGTTATATCGCACCTTTATACTTGGAGAGGCCAACGCTCGTGCTGCCAATCATCAGATAGTTCGTGAATGGCGAACAATGGTTAGAGAGCGCGCCGACTGGGAGGCTTACCGTGAGCGCTCGTTAAAACGTATTGCTGAGTTTGAAAAGTCCAAGGCTGCTCTTGGTGAGGAGAGAGCCAAATTTGAAGCCGATAAGAAGGCCGAAGAATGGGGCCGCGAGGGCCTGCAAAAGAAACTCCACAATGTTGAGGAGCAACTGGCCAAGGAGAAGGCCGAGTTTAAACGTATTTGCGCCCAAGACAACGAGCGCGCCTACGCGGCTCAACAGAAGATTGTTGATCTTGAGGCTAAAGTTGCTGATTTGACATCGAAGGTAGAGGAGGCTCATGGAGAGAAGGCTGCCAAGCAGCAGATGGAGGTTAGTTTATTTGTTTTCATTTATTCTTGCTATGTTGTTAACAAACCGGCCTAAGTTGTTTTGTCGGCTTCCAGGTTGAGTTATCCGAGGCCAAGGTGCAGCTGTCTAGCAAGGACAGAGATCTCCACGCCAAGGACGCTGAGATTGCGGAGCTCAAACGTCGCTTGAACGAGCAAATCGATAGATGTGAGTCGTTGGAGATCGACCTGGAGGCCGAGAGGGTTAAGGCTGCTACAGCTGAGGAGGCGCGTGCTGTCAGCACTGCCGCGCTTAACGTGGCTCAGACCAACTACTCCGAGGCCCCAGGCATCGTTGACACGCTTGTCTCGGAGGCTGAATGGATGCGCACTCGTGGAGTAGCGCTGGTAAGTTTGTACTTCTGTCTTTTACGATTCCATCTGGTTAAGGGTTGTCCTTAACGCTTTTCTTTTGTTGAAGGTTGCCAACTCCATCTTAAATGCAAGCGAGCTCGATCGCGCCGTTGCTGCTCTCACGGATGCGGCGCGTGCGGTGGGTCATCGAGGAGGTTACTTGGAATGTGCCAGTCACGTTGAGCAGGTGCTAGGGCAAGAATTTGATGTAAGCCATTGCTCGGTGACTGAACGTGCTGATGCTGCGCTTGCACATGCTGAAAACTCGTATGACAACCTTACCTTGCCTATCATGGATCTGGTTGTGGAATCTTTGAAAAAAGACGACTGGTGCCAGCGTCTTAAAGCAGTCCTCGACCCACCAGTTACTGTCGAACTATCCGATGAAGAACCAGCTGGTGATGACAGTGGAGATGGTGATGATGATGGCAACGATGACGATGGTGAGGATGACGGAGATGATGATGGTGATCGACGCGATGAATAGAATAGGTTGCTGAATAGGTTGTTGATAGGCGTTTGTGCCTTGTAATTGTCTTTTGCAACTTGATTGTAAATGCTGCGCTGTTGCGCAAGTTCATTATATGAATCGTTTTCATTTTTTCCGTTGCAATTATTGCATTGCTGTCAAAACTTAGGTTAAATTAGCTCGAATAAATGGAAGTATCTTTTAAGTAAAAGGTGACCGCCCGGTCTCGCGCTTTGTTCGCGGAGGACCTTGGAGGCGGTTCTTGTCAACAAATTTTTAAAATGCTGGAGTGTTTTCGCGCTAATCAAAAGTTTAGCATGCATTTGTAACGAAAAAATGTAATAGAAAAACATGTCGTATGTTTTCATTAAGTCTGGAATGGGCGCATAGGCCTTCAAACATTAATTGCTAATGGCGTATAGCCGACATAGGAAAGTAAAAACGGGCGCAAGGCCGAAGTAAGTTACATATAACATTTGCGCAGTTGTTGCGCGTTCCATGTTCGTGGTAAGATGTGGCCATCTAGGGTGCGTAACTTGTAGGCCCCTTTGCCCAGGACTTCGTGGATCAGGTATGGGCCTTCCCATTTAGGTGCCAACTTTCCTGGACGTTCCGCATTTGACGCTTCATTGTCGCGGAAGACGTATTCCCCTGGGGTGAAGGTACAGATGCGGACCCTTGTGTTGTAGTACCTTTCTAGCTGGGTCTTGTACTTGGCCTCTTTGATTCGCGCGATTTCGCGCATTTCTTCTAACAAGTCCAAGTCAAGGCGTCTTTCCGCTTCATTGTCAATTGTGTTGACCGCTGTCATGCGTGGTGAGGGTAGGCCAATCTCCGCCGGGATAACCGCCTCTGAGCCATAAACCAAGCTAAAGGGGGTCTCGCCGGTACTTGTTTTTGGCATGGTTCGATGAGCCCATAAGATGCTCGGGAGCTCATCAACCCATCCTCGTCGCCTTGTCCCCAATCTGGCCTTTATTCCCTCGACAATGCATTTGTTCACGCTTTCCACTTGTCCGTTGCCTTGGGGGTGCGCAACAGATGTGAAAGTGTGTTCAATTTTCATCTCCTTCATCCACTTCTTGAGATCTTCCGATGCAAAGTTAGTGCCATTGTCTGTTACAATCTTGAGCGGGAGGCCAAATCTGCATATGATGTGCTCCCAGATGAACTTGCGCACAATAATAGCTGTGGTGGATGCAAGGGCTTTGGCCTCCACCCACTTTGTGAAGTAATCGACAACCACTATGATGAATTTTACGGCGCCGGGAGCATCCGGGAAGGGTCCCACCATGTCAATTCCCCACTGCTGGAAGGGCCATGCAGTGGATACAGGGATAAGATCGTTCTTGGGGCGCAGTGTTTTTGGAGAATGCCTCGGACAAGAGTCACATTTGCGGATCTCCTTCAGTGCGTCGACATGCATACCAGGCCAGTAGTAACCGGCGCTCATGATCTTCGCGACAACCATCCGTGGCCTGGAGTGAATGCCGCAGATCCCCTCATGGATTTCCCTTATCAGGTAGTTCGCATCCTGGGGGTCCACGCAGCGTAGTAGTGGTCCCAGGAAGGACTTTCGGTACAAAATACCGCCGTTCATTTCATATTGTAGGGCTTTGTTTTGGATCTTCCTCGCTTCCGCTCTGTTTTCAGGGAGTACCCCTTCTTGCAAGTACTGGATTATCGGGGTCATCCATGAAGGTTGGCCCGTTTCGAATACGTTCACTTGTCGCAGCAGCACCGATGGATTCTTGAGTACCTCTATCCTTACATCTTTGGCAAGATGTTGAAAGGAGGTCGAGGCAAGCTTGCTCAAGGCATCAGCTGGCTTGTTTTCAGAGCGATTGATGTGTATAACCTTGTGAGATTTGAATTGTTGGAGCAATTCTTTCGCTTGTTCCAGATACAAAGCCATGACTTCTCCCTTCGCGTCGTATATGCCATTTACTTGACTGGCTATCAGGAGTGAGTCAACATGTGCGCGCAAGCTTTTGGCTCCCATTTTGATGGCGAGGCGTAAGCCAGCCAGAAATGCTTCGTACTCAGCCTCGTTGTTGGTGTTTTTGAAGTCCAACTTAATGGCGTAAGTAAACTCGTGATTCTCTGGGCTCACTAGGCGCAATCCTGCTCCCGCGCCATCTTCATTTGATGCCCCGTCGGTGTAAAGCATCCAAGTTTCATCTGTTGCATCTTTCTCGGGAGTCTCTATCAGCTCGCACTCCTTGATTTTATCGGCCGGCACTTCTGTGATTAAGTCGGCTAGGACCTGACCCTTAATGGCTAGTCGTGGCCTGTACAAGATGTTATGGCCTCCCAGTTCAATGGCCCATTTTGCCAACCTGCCTGATGTCTCAGGCTTCTGTAGTATAGTGCCAATGTGGAAATTTGTAAGCACAGTTATCACATGGCCTGTGAAGTATCGGCGCAGCCTTCGGGAGGCGTGTAATAGCGCAAGAACCAGCTTCTCCATTGTGGAATATCTTGTTTCTGGGTCAGTGAGTACCCTGCTGACATAGTAGATCGGGGTTTGTACTCCGTTTCTGTCAACCAATAATACTGACCCTACTGCCTTATCCGAGGAGGACAAGTACAGTACGAGGGGCTCTTTTTCAAACGGTGCCGTCAGGGTAGGGAGTTCAATTAGACACGCTTTCATCTGTTGAAAAGCTGTTTCTGCCTCCGGTGTCCACTTGAACTCCTGTTTCTTCACGCAGTTGCGCAACGTACTGATGAAGGGATACGACTTTGCGGCGTGGTTGGAGAGAAAACGATTAAGCGCGGCCAGCCGGCCGGCCAGTCGTTGCATTTCCTTGATGTTTCGCGGTGAGGGCAATCGTTCTATAGCTTGTACTTTCTCTGGATTCACCTTGAAACCGCCGTTTGTGACAATGAAGCCTAGAAACTTCCCTTCTTCCATGCCAAAAGAACACTTGCTGGATTTAGCTTCATATTTACGCTGCGCAATGAGTTGAACGTTTTCTCGATGTCTTTCAACATTTGGTCCTCCTCGGGACTTTTAACCACTAGATCATCGATATAAACCTCAATATGCTTTCCGATGTCACCTGCAAAGGTCTTGTCCATCAAGCGTTGATATGTCGCGCCTGCATTCTTCAGGCCAAAAGGCATCTTTGTGTAGCAGAAGATTCCAAGATCAATTCTGAACGCTCTCTTGTCTTCATCCTCTAGCTTCATCTGAACTTAATGGTATCCTTTGTAGCAATCCAAAAAGCACTTCCATCGGTATGGCGCGAGAGAATCTATTTTTTTATCGATCTCAGGCAAGGAATAGCAATCCTTTGGGCACGCCTTGTTGAGATCGGTGTAATCTACGCACATGCGCCATCCGCCGTTTGACTTTTCGACCATCACTGGGTTCGCAACCCAACTCTGATATCTTACCTCTCGCAAGATCCCGGCTTTGAGCAGCTCACATACTTGCTCGTTCATTGCTTTTGTCTTGTCTGCTCCTAGGCTGCGCCTTCTTTGGACCTTTGGCTCGACAGAGGGGTACGTGTTTAAGCAATGCTCGGTTATGTTGCGCGGGACGCCGGTCATGTCTGCCGGCGTCCAGGCAAATATATCCATGTTTCGAAATAGCAGTTGCTTTAGACGTGTTCTGATGTCTGACGAAATGGCGTGGCCAATTGTCACAGTCTGCTCTGGGTATTTTCGGTTTAAAACCCATTTCTCTGGCTCGGTCGTGGAGACCTTCGCCGCCTTTGTTGGGCGCAGCTCTTCAGTTGACATTACTTCTTTCTTGGCATATATGATTGCTACTCCTGTCTAGGTTGGGAAACCTATCGCAGAATGGGGCGTTGAAGTCACCATGTTTAGCTCGCCTTGTGTTTCCCTCCCAATAAGCACATCATGCCTCGATTTCACTGGCATTACCATAAAGTTCACATTTGTTGTTCTTGAGTGTTTCCCGTCAGAGAGCGTGACGGGGAAACTGATCTGTCCGAGTGGAAAAACCATCTCGTTGCAAAAGCCAGATAAAGGATAATCGACTGGCTCGAGTCTTGCTTTATCCTCCTCATCCAACTGATTGAAACACTGTTCGTAAATGATGTCGGCAGTACTTCCCGGGTCTATGAATATGTAGTCAGTTTCATAATGCCCGATTATACCGGTAATGACGACGGGACGTGTGGCGCGAGGTCCGCCGCGCACTACCGGAAATATAACTTGCTGCTCTTGCCAAGAAGGTTCATAAGGGCGTTTGCCTTTCTCTTTCGCGCTATACCTGGGTCCGTTGACCATGTGAGTCTCTAGTCGTCGGACCTTTTTGTGGTTTCCTTCGTCGTGGCGCTGGAGTTGACGGGTTTCCTTGCGTACATTCTTCACTAAATGGCTTAGCTTACCGCTTTTGAGCGCTCTCTCGATTTCTTGGCGCAAGCTATAACAGTCGTCGGTCAGGTGCCCTGAATCTTTGTGAAAATCGCAGTACAAGTTGGGGTCTTGCCCTTTCTTGTTTGTCATTGGCCTGGGAGCCTTGAAATTGATATTCTCCGTCATCAATACCTCCTTTGGCGTTTTTGTGAGCGGAGTCCAGTGTTTGTCACGATTGTCGTCTCTGACCGCCTTCTTGTAACCAATTCGGTCAATCGTTTCTCGCGCATCTTCTCTGTAGCGCGGCCTGTCGTCGCGGCCTCTTGGTCTCTCAGACTTCCAGTCATTACTCTTATATTTGTTACGCTTGTTTTTATTGTCGCGCATACTTCCTCTTGAGAATCGATCCTCAGAGTAGTAGCCCTTTCCACCAGCAAGGGACTCCTCAGTTTGCGCGACGATTTTTGCGGCTTCCATTAGTTTATCCCACTCCTTTGGCATTCCATCTTTGCCTGTGATGGTTCGAATGAGACTATCGCAGCGTATAGCCTTTTTGAAGTGACAGCGCATGAGTTGCTCACTGACGCCGCCTATTTCCAGACATTCTTTGTTAAAACGCGTGATGAAGTCCTCCAGACCTTCACCATCTCTTCGCCAAATATCTTCTACTTCGGCTGTGTCGCGTTGGTAGCGACGTTGTTGGCTAAAGTAGCTCAAGAATTGCGTCTTGAAATCTGTCCATGACTTAATCTTCCCAGGCGGAAGGCTGTCAAACCAGGCGCGAGCCGCCCCGGTAGGAGTTTGAATGAACAGGTGGCACCACATGGGCATGTTCCAACCTCCCATGCAGCCCACACTCGTGAATGTTCTGACGTGATCGTCTGGATCAGTCAATCCATTGAATTTCCCGACAGTCGGGGGTAGCTTCTCTCGTGAAAGCGGCGCGAGTGCAATTTTCGGGATAAACTTGGAGTGCTCCGCAGCTTCCGCTGGTCGGTATGCCAGGCGGAAATCTCTTTCAGCTTCTTCTGTGTAGCCAATGTGTTATCTTGGCTTGTAGTACTCATGGTTTTTTGGTAAACGATTAAAGACTGACGATTCCTCGTCACCTTCCCATGTGGGATCATACGGGTCCGTTTCTTCCCATTCGTTGTTCATGTTGCGCGGCGTGAGCCGGCTATGAACAGGGCCTCGTTGAAGGTTCGACGGATAGTCGTAGTAACTATCCGTTTCCTCTCTTGTATCGCGCGTGTCTTGTACGCTTAAACGTCTTGTAGGGGGAGGCCTGTTGATTCTGCCTTGTAGATTGGCTGGTGGGGGCATTTGGCGCACCCCCTGACTCTGAGGGGTGACCAAGGACGGTTCTGCCGTCAATACTGCTTGCTGCGCGATCAGCGATTGGTATGCTGCATTGATGGTGGCGATGTTTTTGGCATACCACGAGGCTGGGGTTTCGCCTTCTGGTAAGCCAAGTAATGCAGATACATTTTGAGGTGGCGCTGTGTTCGAAGGTCCTTCACCGTTGTTCCCTGGGGTGACCACTTGGGTGATGCGGTTAATGCTCCCGCGCGGACCCCCAGTATTGGTGATTTCAACTTCGCCGATTTCTTCGATTTGTTGGGCTTGGAAATTTTGGATTCCTTCACCCAACGCCATGTTAGAGTTGGTTCCGAAACCGAACTCTGGAATGGTTCGTTGACCAGTCATAGTCGAAGGATGAAAAGATGTCAAAGGCTCAAATAAAAGAAGATGAGGGTGGTTATAGAAAAAATCGGTGGGCGCCAATGAAGAAACACTGATCTAATTAGAGAGTTAATTAGTTTGGTTTATGTTCCTTTCATGATGGTTAATCTTCTTAAGGATATTTGAGCTCCGACTTGGTAATCAATCCTGCAAAACAGAACACCGTTACTCGTTAAGAGGGGAATGTGGGGGTTTCCCTCTTAACCAGGCTCCGGCGTGAGAATAAGCGACTGTTTTGAGAGTAATTAAGAGCTAAGAGTGAGGGTAGAGGGAATAGAATGTTTAACCTGTGGAATGAGGTCTCTATTTATAGCCGGAGAGGTGTAAGGGGTTATGGGCTGATGGGCCTTGGGCCGGAAGCGGACAACAAAACGGATATGCTCTTTGTCTCACTGGCGTCGACCGCTTAGTGGCTTCTAGACGTTCGTCGGTGCTGGCGCACCTTGATTGGAGCCACGTGTCATTGTTGTCGGCCTTGTTGTCCTTCTGTCATCAGCAGACAAGTGGAGATCGTGGGACAGTTGTCTCCGTCCTCTGATTGGTGCCACGTAGGCGTCCTTGTGTACTTCTCGTCAGGCGATCGTGGCGCACGATTGACCAGAGCCTGCTAGACGCTCATTGGCTCCTTTTACTGCCACTTGTACCTTATGTACCACTGTAGGTAGCCGTGCGCTTCCCTACTGAGTGGCTCTTGTTGGACAGCAAACTAACCCGCGCGTGGGTTAGTATGCTCATTTGTTCCATTGTTTTATGCTAAGTGCTGATATCTGAGCCTCTTGTGGGCCTTGCCTCGCGCGGGATAAACTACAACGTGTGTAGGTCGCGCGTGGATATTATTAATAAGTTTTCTGAAATAAGGAGTATGGTCTCGCGCGCAACCTGGACGGAGGTTTGCGCGACTTTTTGGGACCATACCCCTTCAGTAATGTAATAAAATGTAATTAGGATCTTTTGTTTTCAACGTTATGGATTGGTTTTAGTTTTGATATCTGTATGAATGACACGTCAGCCTGTTCAGGTTGGGGTGTTACACCATTTCTGAGACAGAAGTTGCAACCGACTCAAGAAGATTGTAGTTACGATACAATGGCTCGCTCCCATTCACTGATTCATAATAAACAAATTGTATAGGACTTGAGAAATACCGAAGATTTGTAAAAGGCTACCGCATGATTGCAAAACCCCTCACAAAATTACTGGAGAAACATAAGTAAGTAAGGCTACATGTGAAAGAATGTGAAGTCTGGCAGATGAATAAGAACGATAATATAATGTACCATACCCGGATTTACTTCAATTTTGGGAGGATATTCTATGGACACCATAGCCACTATTTCGTAGGAAGGACACGATTCGCTTTCTCATCCATGGATGCAGCTCAAGTGTTTATTAGATGATGTTTACATGATTCATGGGTTACCTAACTACCTAAGACAATCGTAAGTGACCGAGATAGATTATTTTTTAGTCGGTTGTGGCTAGAGTTGTTCAAGATTGGGTACACAATTGAATTTCAGCAGTGCATATCATCAAAAGACAATAGGTGTCAGACCATGAGTTAACAAGTGTACTGAAACCTATCAAAGAGTCATGAGGGGACAGAGGCCTCATAAGTATCAAGCATCCTTCAAAGAATTTAAGCCTTGTAGTTTGATTTCCTATTAAGTAGTTTATGGTCCTATTTGATTACTGTTAAAAAATGATATTAACTTGGATAAACAAGATTATCTTATTTTGTCATTCCTAAGTTTTTTTTTTTTGAGCGGCAAATTTTGGATCACTAACGGACCACTGGAACCCTGCCACCAGTGGAACCACCCAATCATATCCATCTCAGACACCCTTTCCAAAATATGAAATGATAAAATATAGCTGCATAATTGAGGGTGTAGGATAAGCAAAGTGGCGGACCCAAGAATTTTTCCATGGGGGTGCGGAACATTTTTAAAATTTTTAGGCCCCTAGGTATATAAGTAAAAAATTGGTTCGTATCGGGTCGGGTCGGGTCGGGTCATATAAAATAAACGAACATCAAACTAAATTTATATAATCATCAAAAATATGTCAAACCTTGTTACAAACATAATTAAAACGTCGACGCCCTACGGGTTTTCATTTTTTGAAATCTATCCAAAATATCATCTAAAACTAATTTCTTGAGCAATTCTTTCTTTATATAACATAAGTTCATCGCTCCATAACATAATGTTTCAATTTTAGCTTTCAACTATTCAAGCCCTAGAAATCATAACGTAAGTTGTAATCACCCTAAAAATATATAAACAACATAATCAGCCTAAAAATATATAAACAACATAATCACCCTAAAAATCATCTAAACAACCATAAACAATGTCAAAACACATAAAATTTCAAACCTATTTAACAACTTTATTACCCTTTTTTCTCCTATAATATCAACCAAAATCATCAAAATAACAAAGAAACTTATCCGTGTTCGGATTCCGGTTAGATTTGGTGTCAAACGACGGTGGTATGGTGGCTGATTACGGTGGTTGCTGGCTGCTGGACTGTTGTCGCTGGGTGATGTTGTTCGTTGGCAGTGCAGGGACGCAAGAGAGAGAGAGAGCGGGAGAGAATTTCTAAAGGTTTTGGGCTTTAATTATTTTATTATAGTTTGAAATATTGTTGGGTTTGGTTAATGGGCTAAGACTTAGTGGGCTAGCTAGTTAGGAATTATAAGTAGGTAAAGGTATGGGTATTTGGGTTTAAAATATAAATTGATAACACTTTTTACCTAAGGGGTGCGGACGAAAAATTTCAGGGTTGCGGTCGAAAAATTCCAAGGGGTGCGGACGAAAAATTCCAAGGGGTGCGGACGGGATTTTCGACGGAATTTAGCACTAAATTTTTTTTTCCCCGGGGGTGCGCCCGCCCACCTTGGGTTGACTTTAGGTCCGCCCTTGGCCGTTGCAGCCGCGAGACTTGACACCAAGCTTGAGAAAGGCGTGCTGGCGGTTGTGAAGAAAATAGCGTAATCTGTCGGCAGCAGCTTCCGTTAAGGTTAGGCTTGTCGACGGGCTGCCGATCCCACCTTCGTCACTACCGGAGACGACATTCGATAGATCACCGTTAATCAACTTATAACCTTAATCAACACACGTCTCTCACGTTAACACTTGTAAATTTAAATTTGTTGTAAACACATAAAAACAGTAATAGTAATAGTGATAGTGATATTAAAGAATAATAAAATAATCTATAATAATAAAAGTAAGATCAGTAGGACACTAATTATTTGTTGATCTACAAGATTGTTGGATTTTTTTTGTGAAACCTGCTGTTGCTTTGGTGAAAAGTGAAAACAGAAGTGAGGTAATTGATGAAGTGAATGAGAAATGTTGAGATAAGTGATATATAAAATGATAGAAATGCAGAGTTTAGTAAAATGTGTGTTGTGGAGGTGTCGTTGCCTCCACATCATCATCATTCTAGTTATTTCAAGTTGCTCCGTTAGACTATGTGTAGTGGTTTGGGTGAATAATGCCCTTACCTTAGGGCGTTTTTCGCCACGTGTCAGTATAGTAAGCAAGGGGCATTATTGAGCGTTTTTCTAAAATGGGTGTAGTGGGGATGTGGGCATTATGTTAAAGGGTGTAAAAAATTAATTAAATAAAAATAAAAAACCAACAAAAAAACACCTATTGGATGAAGATGGGGAAGAGTTAATTCTATTGGCCAAACAAAATCCTTGAGAGCGTTGTTTAAATCACGCCAACTGAATTTTTTTTTGCAAAAAAACGCTAAATAACGCCGGGTGTAGTGGATGCCGGGCGTTTTCCGGCGTTATTTTTGAATTTTTTTTTTAAAAAAACGTCTCACTACACATGGTCTTATGGGGGAGATAGATGGGGGCGTAATTTGGGCTTCCGCCATTGGAATGGCGAGCACCAAAGAGTGGGGCCAAGAGGGTGCTTCAACCAACCAGGTTTTTTCTTTAATTTATTTTTTAGTTATTCCACTACACTATTGAGTGATTTAGTTATTACTGTCCTCATGCCTACGTGACGCTGAGGTGACAATACTTTTTGCAGTTATTGAGTAGGATTGTTATTCCACAACACATAGTCTTATCTATATGCCTCCTCTCTAAGAGGCGTATGTCTCTAATTTAGTATTACGGCGAATTGATTGATTAACTCTTATCAATCTCTAATAACCAATAACTTAATATATAGAAAATTAAAATAACACTGTTTATGTTTTAACTAGTTGAAGTACCCCACGCTTCGCCGCTGGTTTTGCTATTTAGATCTAATCAGTTCAAGCCAAAGAATCTACTTTAAGTATATGGGAGCTGCTGTAATGAAGATGTGCAAAAGAGGCCATATAATAGGAACCAACTCTTTACAAATCGTGCAACTACAAAAGAGACCTACGAAAGAGCGTGTGTTTTTGATGTTATAGAGGAGCCAAGACTTGCCAAAGTCGAAAACAAAAGAACTGAAAGATTTCAAAGGACACATGAAAAATGACTGCAGTTACTTGTATCCGTAGGCGATCTATGTGCATTTTCATTTTGGATTCAAAAGCGATGTGGGTTTGTCTCTGTCTAGAGCGTAGCATTGATTCCAAGGCAAAAAAAGTAGTCTATCTGTGTAAAAACAGAAGAAAAGGTTATCAAGAAACAAAACATGAGAAATTTGTCATAATGGTAATGTGTTAACAGCCATGGCAAACAAATTAGGTGATTCTGCTTTTGACACCAGTGCCATAATAAGTTCTAAAAATCACTTATAAGTGCCAATAGTTTTCATACACCACCTACTAACACGAAAAATTCTAAAAATCACTTATAAGAGATGAACAGTAGCACCAAAGTGGTATACCTAAGAACATGGCCGGCCCTGAAGGTGGGCGGGGAGGACCACCGGCCAGGGCCCGATATTTCGAAGGGCACGTAATTTTTTAAAAAACTCCGATATGTATATGTAAAAATAAATAAATTAATAGGGTATACCAATATAAACACCAACATAGGCCCACTTACAAAACATTTTTATGGTTTAGATTAGTTATTAGCCCATTAACATTAGGTTTAGACCTTTAGTGAGCCCAATATCCAATTTCGTTAAGGTCTAAGGGCACTTTTTTCGAGCTCGAACAGGGTACATGAATTCTTAGGGCCGACCTAAGAACATGTGCAAAGACGGAATCTTTTCTATAATCAATCTCTCAAACTATGCATACTAAGGCCACTCGGGGCGGGCACGTTATGGAAAAGTTTCACGCGTGATGAACAACAAGCACACCGCCGCCGGTCTAGTTATCACGCGTTACATTTGTAACGCGTTAAGTTTTCCACGCGTTAAAGTTTCGAAATTTTTGACCGTTTAAGCTTTTGAACGTTGCTTTTTTAAATTGAAAATTAAAAAAAAATGGGAGTGATTAAAACCATCACTAGTGATTCCACCCCTAGTCCATTTCTATCACTAGTGATAGAAATATGGTTGATGACATGGCATTAGTTGATTGGATAGTGGGAGTGATGGAATCCATCACTAGTGATTCCACCCCTAGTCCCCTAAGTCATTGTCTTGATATAGTTCCAAATATCTATCCCATAATCTCTATTTCCGAATATCTATCCCATAATCTATATTGTGTAAGCCTGTTCAATAACTACGTTTAAACCTTTCTTACACTGAATCAGAAGGCACTATATAAACTTTCAAATTCCCCAAAATCAGAAGGTACACTTTTTGAAAAAATAACCTTCATATTCTTCCCAATAATTGTGGATGAAAAAATATAAATGATTTATGAATTATATATGCTTTATGAAGCACTATATTAATACCAATTTGTTCCACATACTTCAAATGGGAATCAAAGTGTTCAACTGCAATAGTTTTAACACGCTGGTAGTTACTACAATTAACTATAAGCTATTTCCAGGCATATAAAATGGCAAATTGGCAGGTAAAGTGAGTTGTATAATGAATCAAATTTCCTGGTAAGTTCCGGTACATGCCAAAACAGGTCGGCTTGGGCTGACCCGAAACATATTTTACCATAAATTTCAAATTGTTAAACTGAAAAAAATAATGCCATTTCAATAACGATCTAATATAATTAACAAAATGATTAAGGAGTTTCATAAACCAAAAATACACTTTGGGCAATTTTTGATCCGTTCACCCGTTTAACTGTGAGTTGTTTTTTTATTTAACCTGTTTTGCTTGTTACTTTGTTTTTGTAAAACATAACACGAATCGAACCATCCATCACTTGTAGGCACAACGACTAAAGTGAAACACCATCTCTAAAACTTAACATGAATCGACCCATTCACCATTCCAGAATCCCTTTCTAAGCACAATGACTCTGTGCATCACTGTAGATCCAACTTCTGATTGTTATTATATGTAATGTAATGTCAAAAGTATTTTATTTATCTATTTTTATTGTAGTTTTTAAATTATAGTTTTTTTATGTATTATAGGTTTCAAAATTTGCAGTACTTGCTTCAATCATATAAGTTTGTTAACCAGCAACCATGAGAAATGACAAATTGAGAGGAATTGCAAAAGATTATCAGATCAAGTGATTATGTAATCATCTTCACAGAAAACATGACTTACCAAAAGTCATTACAAGAACATGATCCATCAACAAAGTGATGAAACCTACTATTATCTCTTAAAATAATATTTCTCCCCTCAACTTTAGAGATCAACTTGATTGCAGAATGGCAATCAACACAAACCCTAATATTTTTCTTCACGATAATCGGTTTCCCAACAGGCAGACGTATAAGCGCGTACGCTATAGCCATCCTCTCGCTATGACGATGAAGAACCTTCACCTTCATATCATCATCCAAATCAAGTGGGACCGACTCGATATCCGGAACATATCCAGCTTCGATTATCTTTCCCAAAAGACTATCGAGTTTCACATCGATTTCTTTCTTATGTGGATGACACCAATCTTCAGCTCCAAATACATGAACTTTATTATCAACATCAACCCAACTATAACCCGGCAGTTTCTTCACGTTTTCATCCTTCATCGTCTTTCTAACACTCCTTACATCCTCCCATTGTTGTTCTTTTGCGTAAATATTCGAAAGTAATACATGGGCCCCACTGTTTTCCGGGTCAACCCGTTTTAGACTTTCGGCTGCAAGCCTTCCCCTTTCTTTATCACCATATTTTCTACAGGATGCGAGAAATGAACACCAAGCGTAAGCGTTTGGCTCAAAGGGCATATCGTTAATAAAATTTTCCGCTTCTTCAAGCTTCCCAACTCGGCCCAATAAGTCAATAACACAAGCGTAATGTTCTGATCTAGGTTTAATGCCATAAACTGTTTCCATCGAATTGAAGTAACTTAATCCTTCGTTTCGTAACCCCGAATGGCTGCACGCGTTTAGAAGATTGATAAACGTTACCGCATTCGGTTTCAAGTTTTGAACCACCATCCTATCGAATATGTCTATTGCTTCGTGTCCTAGACCATGGTGAGCAAAGACACCTATCATCGAATTCCATGCGTACTCGTTTGCGTTAGAAATCGTTTTGAACGCTTGTATCGAATGATCAAGCAAACCGCATTTCCCGTACATATCGACAATGGTAGATGAAACAAAAGGGTCTTGATCTAGCTTGTATTTCAACACTAAGGCGTGAAACTGGGATCCTTGTTCAAGTGCAGCGTGATTAGCGCAAGCCTTGATTAAGCTAGAGAAGGTGTACTCGTTAGGCTCGATTCTTTGCCTCGTCAACTTGATAAAAACAGTCAACGCCTTCTCGATTTGATCCGATTCAACATACCCGTCAATCAAAGAAGTATAAGAAACGATACTTGTACCTCTAGAGTCTATTTCAAGCAATCGTGAACCACTATCCATGTCCCCTAACTTACAGTACATGTCTGTAAGTGCATTGCTAACAGAAACATGCGGTTCGAAACCTAACTTCACCACAAATGTATGAAGACATCGTCCGATGTTATATGCTTTAAAAGATCCACAAGCCGAAAGTGCACTGCAAAGTAGATACTGGTCGATCACAACGTCATCAATCAGCATCTTTCTAAAAGCCACCAGGGCTTCTTCATAATAACCATTCTTCGCATACCCGTCAATCATTGAATTCCATGAAACTTCGTCTTTAGACGGCATCTCTTCAAAAACCATACAAGCCTCAACGATTGACCCGCATTTCGAATACATGTCCGCTAAGTTACTACCGACAAACAGTTCATAGCTAAACCCAACTTTAAGAGCAAGACAATGAATTTGCATCCCGGTTTGAACTGATTTGAGAAACGAGCAAGCTTGAATCACACTGGAAAATGTAAACTGATTCGGGCTTTCGCCAGAAACCCACATCAGGCAAAATGTGGTAATTGCTTTTGAGAACTCCGAATTCTGAGAAAACCCAGATATCATAGCGGTCCAAGAAACCAAGTTTCTTTGAGGCATTTCATCGAACACCTTGTGGGCATATCCGAGTTGACCACATCTTCCATACATAGACAAAAGGTGGTTATGGAGATAAGTGGATGATGGGTATCCAGAGGTGATGAGCTGCGCATGAAGCTGTTTTCCTTTAGACAACTGTTTCGATTGGGCGTAGGTTTGAAATATGTGCGCCAAGGTGTTTGAGTCTTTGTGCAAATGCTTGGTTAACGTTCGAAATGTCATAACTCATAGCAAATGTTTTCAAACACCAAGGAAGACAGCTCAAAACCAATGTTCAATATACCTGGAAAAATGGGCGGGGCAGGCGGAAGGGGTAACGGGCCAGCTTAAAAAATGGTTATTTCGGTTCGGGTTAAGACGAGTTCGGGTCCTGTTTAAAAAATGTGTTCGTCTGGTTACACCAGGTTCTCCTCGCCTAGGAGCAGGATCAAACTGCAAAAGGGTACCATCTTTCATTCAATTTCTTTTTTGTTTCAAACTAGTTGATGCCCCCCCCCCCCCCCCCAAGTTGCGGGCGATTACCGAATAATAAGCGAGTGTAAGGCAGCTCATTGACACGAAAAACAATTAAATCGAGTCAACCAATTAAAACAAAACACTTTTATAGTTTTGAAAAAAAAAACTAAAACAATGGCAATATGGTAATTTTTAACTGAGGGAAAGTTGTATTTTTTGACTGGGGTAAAATTGTAATTTGCCAAAAGCTAAAGTAATGGCAGTACTGTAAATTTGAACCAGGGGCAAAGTTGTAAATTTTCACAGGGGCAAATTCGTAATTTTGAACTTGGGGGTAACAGCGTAATATAAATTTGAACTAAGGGCACAATCGTAATTTTAAGCTGGAGGCAAAAGCACATTTTTATTTTGAATTGAGGGCAAAATCATAATTTTGAGTTGGGGGCAAAAACATAATTTTATTTTGAACTGTGGAAAAAACGTAATTTTGAATTGAGGGCGAAATCACAATTTTTTAAACGGGGAAAAATCACATTTTTCAATAGAGGGCAAAATCGTAATTTTTAGCTGGGAGCAAAAACATAATTTTATTTTGAACTGGGGGCGAAAAGGTAATTCTGAGCTAAGGGCAAAACCACAATTTTATTTTGAATGGAGGGAAAAATCGTAATTTTGAGCTGGGGACAAAAGCATAATTTTATTTTGAGAGGGGGGGGGGCAAAAGCGTAATTTTAAAGAGGGGCAAAAAGCGAAATTTTAGAATGGATATAAAATAATAAACTGGTTGGTCCAATGGAGGAGTGCCAGGCAAAGTCGTAATTTTGAATTGAGGGCAAGATAGTAATTTTGAGATGGGGACAAAAAGCGTAATTTTATTTTGAGCTGGGGGCAAAAACATAATTTTAAAATAATAAACGTGTTGGTCCAATGGGGAAGTGCCAGGCAGCTGCCTGGCACTATTCCCCCACTTGGTAAATGTATATATAGGAAATTTAAGAACCTCATGTATAAGTTTACAATCATAAGTCCTCTATCAAGTACCAACACTACTTGGACTTGTCATAGACTCATCCGATCTCCCGAACCCGTCTTTATGCGCATAACTAGTTATGCGAATCTAGTTCGCATAACTAGGCGTAACGGGTCAAAACCTTTTTAAAACCTTTCCAAATCAGAATGTTGGTTTAATTAACCTTTATCCAATGAGTCATTGCACTCGCATAGGTATAAACCACATTCTATTCGATCTACGTTTAATCTAGTGAACCTATTCTTAAGTAACGGGTCATATCTAAAAGGACTAACCTTTGACCCGAATAGATAATAAATCTGTTCATTCCAGACTATAGAACCCCCCAGATAGGGCTGCAAACGAACCGAACAAACACCAACAAGACCTTGTTCGTGTTCTTTTGTTAAGAAATATATGCGTTTGCGAACCGTTCACGAACACTTATCGAACGAGATTTTATGTTCGTGTTCGTTTGTTAAGGAAATGAACTTGTTTGTGTTCGTTTGTGTTTGTTTGTTAATTTTAGGCGACGAACAAAAACGAACCTTGACGAACACAAATGAGCACAAACTAATGTTCATAAAGACAAATGGAAACAAACTGTCACACCCCAACCGATGGCGGAATCATCGGGGCATGGAACTGAGCGAAACAGATTGTCCAGAAGTTTCCATAACAATTATCATTAACAATTAATTTAAAGTAACATGTCCCATACCATGTCTCAAAAGGTAAACAAATTATTACAGACAAAATCTAGGCAAATAGTTCTATTCCGACAACTCAGATTTTACAAATTGCCCAATTGTTTATCTACTTCTAGAGACTTTTGATTTCATTAGTACAACACGTACACAAAGGAAAACGAAGCATGTTAATTATCGACATGGACCTATCGATACCAATGACTGCGGGTTGACCGTCCGAGACGGTTCGCAATACATGATTACCATCGTAATCCTTGCAAGTAATTGTCCTTAACAACCCCCGTGTGAACGGGTGCTGAGTCCAAACTATAGTACTACGTTGTTAAGGCAGGTAGACAGCATTCCACGTGTAAACACAATCAACAAGCATTCATTTAGTCATGTAATACATGCGAATCGGTTAGCGTTCAAATAATTGAGTAGTGTGTCCGATGGTGATTTTGATAAGTAACGTATGTAACACCCAAAAGTGCTAAAAGCAAAAAGGGATCGAGTATACTCATAGCGATTGGTTGATGGATTGAAGGGAGCGCTTGAGAGTAGGGTTAGCCTGAACAGTTCGATAGTATAACGATGAATACACATATAATGGAAACAAGTGTAAACGGGTCGAACAGCCTAGTCGATCGAACAACAGGTTCGATCGGGTGGGTTGTTCGTTTGGCTGGACAATCCGTTCGGACAGCCCGCCCGATCGGCCGGTAGGCTCGATCGGTTGGACTGTTCGAGTGGATTGTTTCTTCCTTTGATGTGTTTGTGTATGATGGTTTGAACTTTTGAAGTTTTCGTTGTAGCATTTGAGAACACTAAAGTGTTCTTACCTTTCAGGTCGATCGATCGAACAGTCTGTTCGATCGGTCGGCTTATCCGATCGGTTAGGAAATTTAAGAACCTCATGTATAAGTTTACAATCATAAGTCCTCTATCAAGTACCAACACTACTTGGACTTGTCATAGACTCATCCGATCTCCCGAACCCGTCTTTATGCGCATAACTAGTTATGCGAATCTAGTTCGCATAACTAGGCGTAACGGGTCAAAACCTTTTTAAAACCTTTCCAAATCAGAATGTTGGTTTAATTAACCTTTATCCAATGAGTCATTGCACTCGCATAGGTATAAACCACATTCTATTCGATCTACGTTTAATCTAGTGAACCTATTCTTAAGTAACGGGTCATATCTAAAAGGACTAACCTTTGACCCGAATAGATAATAAATCTGTTCATTCCAGACTATAGAACCCCCCAGATAGGGCTGCAAACGAACCGAACAAACACCAACAAGACCTTGTTCGTGTTCTTTTGTTAAGAAATATATGCGTTTGCGAACCGTTCACGAACACTTATCGAACGAGATTTTATGTTCGTGTTCGTTTGTTAAGGAAATGAACTTGTTTGTGTTCGTTTGTGTTTGTTTGTTAATTTTAGGCGACGAACAAAAACGAACCTTGACGAACACAAATGAGCACAAACTAATGTTCATAAACACAAATGGAAACAAACTGTCACACCCCAACCGATGGCGGAATCATCGGGGCATGGAACTGAGCGAAACAGATTGTCCAGAAGTTTCCATAACAATTATCATTAACAATTAATTTAAAGTAACATGTCCCATACCATGTCTCAAAAGGTAAACAAATTATTACAGACAAAATCTAGGCAAATAGTTCTATTCCGACAACTCAGATTTTACAAATTGCCCAATTGTTTATCTACTTCTAGAGACTTTTGATTTCATTAGTACAACACGTACACAAAGGAAAACGAAGCATGTTAATTATCGACATGGACCTATCGATACCAATGACTGTGGGTTGACCGTCCGAGACGGTTCGCAATACATGATTACCATCGTAATCCTTGCAAGTAATTGTCCTTAACAACCCCCGTGTGAACGGGTGCTGAGTCCAAACTATAGTACTACGTCGTTAAGGCAGGTAGACAGCATTCCACGTGTAAACACAATCAACAAGCATTCATTTAGTCATGTAATACATGCGAATCGGTTAGCGTTCAAATAATTGAGTAGTGTGTCCGATGGTGATTTTGATAAGTAACGTATGTAACACCCAAAAGTGCTAAAAGCAAAAAGGGATCGAGTATACTCATAGCGATTGGTTGATGGATTGAAGGGAGCGCTTGAGAGTAGGGTTAGCCTGAACAGTTCGATAGTATAACGATGAATACACATATAATGGAAACAAGAGTAAACGGGTCGAACAGCCTAGTCGATCGAACAACAGGTTCGATCGGGTGGGTTGTTCGTTTGGCTGGACAATCCGTTCGGACAGCCCGCCCGATCGGCCGGTAGGCTCGATCGGTTGGACTGTTCGAGTGGATTGTTTCTTCCTTTGATGTGTTTGTGTATGATGGTTTGAACTTTTGAAGTTTTCGTTGTAGCATTTGAGAACACTAAAGTGTTCTTACCTTTCAGGTCGATCGATCGAACAGTCTGTTCAATCGGTCGGCTTATCCGATCGGTTAGGAACTTCAGTAGTAGTCCTCATTAGGTTGTCACTCGATCGAGCAGCATATCCGATCGAATAGCCTGTTCGTTCTGATAGCATGTTCGATCGGGTGACACCCCAATGCGTCGAACGAGTTGAAAATCGATTAAGTGTTGAAGCATAGTATCTCATGATCCGAAGAGTAATGTTTACCAATCGATTAAGTTGTTCGATTGGTCATTACTTCGTTCAATACCATACCTCATGAATTTGTCAAGGCGTGGGGCCACATGCTAGCCGATCGGCTGGCCTGGTCGATCGGCTGACATGTCCGATCGGTTGGGCTGTTCCTTCGAACAGCCTAACCGTTCGGTCAGCATCCTGACCTAGTTGGCCTGTTCGTCTAACATTTGGCTGTTCCGCTTAATTGACGTTATGTTGAGGTAGTTTGACAACGAGTTGAACTATGACACTTTCGTTCTTACTTTTTTTTCCTCCTGCTCGGACAGGAATCACCCAAGTCCGGCCGGTGAACGGTTCGGAACGTCGGTTTGACGTTTAACCCGAAGTCGGTGAACCTCGTAGATAGAACCCGAATCTTGAACCACCCAACCATTGGAATGATCGGTGAGTTGGCTCAAGCTCCGTTTCTACCGGTTTGAAGGCATTGAGTGTAAAAGAGTTGAAAGAAAGTTGGAAATCCTTCTTTCAATCCTTCACATCATGTAAATGTTCAGATCTCTGATAGTTCTTGACTTGTTTATGTGGAAATCGATTAGAACCGAGCTATTCATGGTGGATTGAGGCCAAACCATGATGTTCTTGAAGAACACCATGATGACATCATCCTAGAATGCTTAGATCTTGATGATTTCACGGTTAGAAATCAAGATTTGAAAGATAGAAAGGTGTAGGAGCATGTTTTGATTAAGAAAGTACAAGATTTAGGTTGGAAACTTACCGAAATCGGAAGAAATATGAGGAAAAAGGAGGAGCACGAGCTGGTCGGTCAGAACTTTCCAAAAGTGGTAAAGAGTGACAATGACAGCTCTATTTATAGGCTCCAAAAGAGGAAAGGGCTGGCCGATCGGCCAGGCTTCCCGATCGGACAGCCTGCTCGATCGGACAGTCCGTTCGATCGGCTGGGCTGTTCGATCGGCTGATAGCCTGATCGGTCAACAGCCTGGTTCGAGTGTTCGGTGCGACGATTTTCGACATTTCGATTTTGATTGAAGACGAGACGAGCACGATAGAGTTGCCTATTCAAATTACTTTTAGTCCCAACTACTATATCTAACATACAATCTCCTATGATTCACCCTATCCTTACGTTACCATTCGTCGTAGTTCGATTTTTGATTGTATTCGACTTGAGTTTCGAGTTTCGATTCGAGTTTCGATTGATTCGATTGAGTAGCACACCAAACATCCAGGCAACACATAAGGCATACACACACGTATACAACAACCAAGGTTCGCATAATTCGAGATTCGAGTACGATGATAGTTAGATCGGTTTGATTATAGATTAGTTAATTTTATCGCATTGTTATTTCCTATTAATCACAGTCATAGATCGGTTTGCGTTGATAAAACATTCGATTACTTCGATTCTTCCTGATTACAACACTTACTCCACATAATATAAATAAACTGAAAATAGATTATCTACAGTCAAAGAAAGTCAAAGTTGACTTAGACTTTGACTTTGACTTTGACATTCGAAAACACGGGGTGTTACAGCCTCCCCTTGTTTAGGGAACTTCATCCCGAAATTAGGCTTGAAGTTGCACAGCACCGTGAATTACCAATTTGACGCTTCAGATCTTTATTTGAACAACTGCTGGTACTTGGCCTTCATGTCGCTTTCGAGTTCCCAAGTGAACTCCGCGCCTCGTTTGCCTTCCCATCGGACTTTCACGATAGGGATGCGAGAGCACCTAAGTTGCTTGGTTTGGCGATCCATGATTTCGACAGGCTTTTCGACGAAGTGTAGCGTTTCGTTGACCTGAAGATCGTCGAGAGGTACAATCAAATCATGACCAGCTAGGCATTTTCGGAGGTTCTTCACATGGAAAGTCGGGTGGACGTTACTGAGTTCCTCCGGTAGTTTGAGTTTGTAGGCGACTTTTCCGATCCTTTCCAGAATCTTAAAAGGTCCAACATATCGAGGCGCTAGTTTCCCTTTCTTGCCGAATCTGACTACACCCTTCCAAGGGGATACCTTTAGGAGTACGTAGTCGCCAACGTCAAATTCAAGGGGCTTGCGTCTTCTATCGGCGTAACTTTTCTGTCTATCCCTGGCCTTTGCCATGTTGTCGCGGATCTGGAGGATTTTGTCAGTCGTTTCTTGTAGTATCTCAGGACCAGTTAATTGCGAATGACCGATCTCGTGCCACACAATAGGCGAACGATATCGTCTTCCATACAGGGCCTCGAATGGTGCCATTTGTATGCTGGCATGATAGCTGTTGTTGTACGAGAATTCGACTAGCGGCAGGTGTTTGTTCCAACTACTACCGAAATCTATAACACACGCGCGAAGCATGTCTTCAAGAGTACGGATCGTCCTTTCAGTCTGTCCGTCGTTTTGGGGATGGAATGCAGTACTCAGATTAAGCGACGTACCAAGGGACGCTTGGAACTTTTCCCACAGTCATGAAGTAAACCGAGCGTCACGGTCTGAAATGATGTCACGAGGCGTACCATGATTACAAATGATCTCGTCGGTGTAGATTTGGGCTAGTCGTTCTACCTTGTAGTCTTCCCGTATTGGCAGAAAGTGAGCTGATTTGGTCAGACGATCTACTATAACCCAAATGCTGTCGTGACCTGATGGCGTGGGCGGAAGTTTGGTTATGAAGTCCATAGCTGTACTCTCCTACTTCCATATAGGGATTGGAGGTTGTTCGAGTAAGCCGGAAGGTCGTTGATGTTCAGCCTTGACTCTTGCACAAGTCAGGCAACCTCCAACATAGAGAGCGATATCCCATTTCATACCCGGCCACCGGTACTTGTAATGAAGGTCCTGGTACATTTTATCGGCACAGGGATGAATAGAGTATCGGGACTTGTGGGCTTCATTCATTATAATCTTTCGCAATTCAGTCCGCTTAGGGATCCAGATTTGGTCCAGGTAATAGAAAATCCCATCTGCTTTGCTTACGAGTTGAGCTCCATCGTGGTAGATTCTTTCCTTCTTCAAAATGCGTTCGTTGAAACAAGCATGCTGAGCTTCGCGGATAAGAGCTTCGAGGTTGTGCTGGGCTTGGGTATTGCGAATACTAAGCAAATAACTCCGTCTGCTGAGTGCGTCGGCAACCACATTTGCCTTGCCTGGGTGATAATGAATCTCACAGTCGTAATCGTTAAGAAGTTCTACCCATCGGCGTTGACGCATGTTAAGTTCTTTCTGATTAAAGATGTGTTGTAGACTTCTGTGATCGGTGAAGATCGTACACTTGGTACCATACAGGTAGTGTCGCCAAATCCTCAATGCAAAAACAACTGCGCCTAGCTCGAGATCGTGGGTTGTATAGTTCTTCTCGTGGATTTTGAGCTGACGAGATGCGTAAGCTATAACCTTGTCTCGTTGCATGAGGACACAGCCGAGACCTAGGTTAGAAGCATCACAGTAGACAATGAAGTCGTCGTTTCTGTCTGGCAACGTGAGAACGGGAGCATTGCAGAGCTTGCGCTTAAGGGTCTGAAAAGCAGACTCTTGTTCGGTTCCCCAAACAAAACACCTGTCTTTATGGGTAAGAGCGGTAAGCGGCACAACGATCTTATAGAATCCTTCGATAAATCGGCGATAATAACCCGCTAATCCGAGGAATGATCGGACTTTAGACGAGTTCTTTGGCATAATCCAGCTTTTAACTGCTTCAATCTTTGCGGGATCGACATGAATACCCTGACTATTCACGATCTGACCCAGAAACTGAACCTCCTCCAACCAGAATTCGCACTTGGAGAATTTGGCGTAGAGTTGGTTCCCCTGGAGTAACTCGAGGACCAAACGTAGATGTTGCGCATGTTCGGCTTTCGATCTGGAATAAATCAGGACATCGTCGATGAACACAATGAAAAAACGGTCAAGATAAGGCTTACACACGCGATTTATCAGATCCATAAAGATCGCGGGTGCGTTGGTTAGACCAAAAGGCATAACAACGAACTCATAGTGGCCGTATCGAGTGCGAAAGGCTGTTTTTGGTACATCTTCTTCTTGTATGCGCAACTGATGATAGCCTGAACGTAGATCGATTTTCGAGAAACACCTAGCACCTTGCAGCTGATCAAATAAGTCATCGATTCGAGGCAAAGGGTAACGGTTCTTGATGGTCAGCTTATTCAATTCCCGATAGTCGATGCACATCCTGAATGATCCATCCTTCTTTTGACGAAAAGGACTGGCGCGCCCTAAGGAGAGGTGCTCGGGCGAATAAAGCCTTTTTCAAGTAACTCCTGGAGTTGGTTTGAGAGTTCCCTCATTTCGGATGGCGCGAGTCGATAAGGGGCTTTGGCAATAGGGTTAGCTCCAGGAATGAGGTCGATACGAAAGTCGATATCACGACTTGGTGGTAGTCCAGGAAGATCATCAGGGAACACCTGAGGAAATTCACGAACCACTGGAACATCCTTGACTTCAACCTTCTTTTTCTTTTCCTTCTCCGCTACTACAATGTTGGCCAAGAACGCGCTGTATTCTTTGCGGAGATACTTGCTAGCTTGGACGCATGACATGAGTTTAAGACCTTTCGAAGCTGTCTCACCGTACACACACAACAAATCTCCATTCGCGAGCGAGAATCGAATCATATTTTCGAAGCATACAACTTCAGCATGGTTTTCGCGAAGAAAGTCCATGCCTACTATGACGTCTAAACTTCCGAGTTGCATTGGAATAAGGTCGATTGGAAAGAGGTGATTGTTGAGCTCGAGAGTACAATCACGGAGAACAGAGTTAACGACGACAGTTCTTCCAGTAGCGACTTCGACTTTGAAAGACGAGGGGAGATAAGAACGCTTACGACTAAGGAGCTTCTCGAATTCAAACGACACAAAGCAGTTATCGGCTCCAGTATCAAACCAACATGATGCATAAATACCATTCACAAGGAACGTACCTTAACCACATTGTTGTCAGCCTGGGCTTGATGGGCATTGATGTTAAAGGTTCTGGTACGGGCTGCTTGCTGTTGCTGCTGAGGCTGCTGCTGCTGGGGTTCTTGCATTACAA
Source organism: Helianthus annuus (assembly GCF_002127325.2). NCBI lineage: Eukaryota > Viridiplantae > Streptophyta > Magnoliopsida > Asterales > Asteraceae > Helianthus > Helianthus annuus. The sequence continues at coordinate 39,410,237 of NC_035438.2, forward strand.
CCCGGTTTGGGCACATATTTGCAAAGTGGTTAGGGTCGCCACATGCAAAGCAGACTCTAGCATTGACCGCGGGTGCTTGAGCTGCAGGTTGGCCTTGAGGGGCTGGAAGTAGAGCTTGATGAGCGGCGGCTTGAACTGGGGCTTGACGGGGACCATAGCGACAGTTCGTAGTGAAATGGCCGTAGAGGTTGCAGTGGGTGCAGAAACGACAGGCGACTCCCACCGGATGATGGTATGAGCATGTCGGGCAGAGCGGGTGGGGACCTATGTAAGCGCGCTTGGCTGGCGGCGCATTGATCACTGGAGCTTGTCGGTGGTGTGACTGCTGCTGAGCCGGCACGGCTTGCAGAGGGGCAGCAGTTGTTGTCACAGCACAGTTCTTGTTGCTGGAGCTGTTGTTGTTGTGCTTCTTCCTTCTTCTTGACGACTTGGAGGGTTGAGCAGTGGTGGTGTCGACGGTTGACGTGGCGGTAGCTTGGTGTAGAGACTTGGATGGCTTATCCTAGAAACCAGATTTTACTCACTTGTCATTGATCTCGGCGGCAAGCAAGCAGGTCTCCTCAATTGACGATGTCTTGGCAGCGTGAACAAAGTCGGCTACACAGTCGGGTAGAGCTCGAATATACTTCTTGATGGCCATGTCTGGAGTCTTGATCTGATCGGGACAGATGATGCTGAGCTGCTTAAAGCGTGCAGTTAAAGCAGCGTTGTCTCCGTCCTTCTGCTTGATGTTCCAAAACTCATCCGCCAGCTTTTGGCGTTCATGGGGAGGGCAAAATTCGTCCATCATAATTGCCTTTAACTCCTCCCAAGTCAGCTCATAAGCTGCATCATTTCCGCGCTTGTTTCGTTCGGCCGTCCACCAGTCTAGGGCTCGGGACTGGAAGACGCCCGTAGCATTGAGGGTGCGGAGATTCTCAGGACAACCGCTTTGGCGCAGAGTGACTTCAACTGAATCGAACCATTGAAACATGGCGGTAGGGCCATCTTCTCCGGTGAATTCCTTGGGTCCGCATGCTTTAAACTGTTTGAAGCTGAAGCCAGTCTTGCTAGCATCTTTGGGAGCGTTAGTTCGCGACTCTTCAGACGACTTGCTAGCGTTTTCATATGCGTCGCTTACACTTTTGCCACACTCTTTGCGATGAGAGTAGCGAGACACTTGTCCCTCTTCTCTTGGCGAGTCAGACGGTGTCGGGATCCAGACGACGACATGGTCTGCAACAGGCATCGTCACAGGACTCAACACAACGTAATTGAATCTCACCTCACACGTCTACTACTTACTTAAAGCTTAGAAACACGCCGAAACATGCGTCATACAAACATGTAGGGACATAACCACAGATTCTCGTAATCACAGAAACATATAGGCACGTAGAGCACAGAGACACATAAACACAGAAGCACATACACATTTAAACACAGAAGCAGTTAAGCACCCAGTTCTCCTATAAACACACAGAGTATTCTGACTGCCTCAAGATCCTATCATTCAAAGCTCGCGTGTTGTTCGTATATGGCACATCGAGTAGTTTCGTATAATCGTATAGCATGTCGAGGATAGTATAGCGTATATCGCAGTATAGTACTGTATAGAATTGCAATGACTTGTTAGCGATGTGTAGTGTGTTGTGTGATTCGCGGAAACAGAAAGCGTTAGATCAAAACCCAAGGTACCTCAAAATGCTAACAATTCAAACACAAAAATAGGTAATTACATATAAAGCATATAAAATCGATGAATTATCAAAGTTTAGCAATTGCGGGCTCCGAATCGAAACACATAAAATCGAGTAATAGATTGTCTGCGGCTACTAGACATTGACTACCCAAAGCGATTCGACTATTCGCAGTAGACTTGTCGTCACCTTTCGACTTTCGGGATCGCGTTTCTGCCTCGATTCCTGGGCATTCAACACGTTTTCCTTAAGTCATAGAGGTGAGTTCAGGTCGTTGGAGTCCGTCGAGGCTTTGGTGAGATGAGTAAAAGTTGGAATAAGTTGTCAAGGTTCGGGTTTCACCCCTGGCTTAGCAATTTCTCCCTTGTTTTAGTAAAATTTGAGGTTTGAGCAGATAATTCCGTCGAGAGTTTGCGGTTTTCACACCTATTCTCGATGAATAATCTCCTCGTTTGTGAATAAATTGCAGCCGGAACAAATAATTTAGCCGAGAGTTTTGAGGCTTTCACACCTAATCTCGACCAAATTACTCGTTCGGCGTCAGATGATGAGGTGATAGCTGTGCATTGCAAAGCAAGAATAGTGAGGCATATAGGCCTGGTCTGTTGTTTCCTAACTATAGTCTAGGTCTCTAAGACAACGACCCGGACTAGGTCGTGTCTTGCCTAATTCCCTATATTTATGGCTCTGATACCAATCTGTCACACCCCAACCGATGGCGGAATCATCGGGGCATGGCACTGAGCGAAACAGATTGTCCAGAAGTTTCCATAACAACTATTTATATAATCCAGTTAAAGATACGTCCCATACCGTATCCCGGATAAACAAATACCTTGTTATAGATAACATCCAAACAAGTAATTCTGTTCCGACAACTCAGATTTAATTTAATACAAAACATAAATATTGTTCAAGTGCTCCTAAAGACCCAACCTGACAAGATCTACAGACAACTCTGCTCTAGTTGCTCTTTCCTGACAGACAACTATTTGTTGGGGGCCTCTAGAGCTTTATTCTAGCCTCGCTTTCCTAGCAAGCAAACATCTTATACACCTGTCACATACGTTAAAATACAGTCAATACATAAATGTAAAGGTGAGCATACAAGTTTGATATAGCATATAGAGTTCGAATAGTTCACGCATAACCAGCACGTACACAGAGGAAAACGAAGCATGTTAATTATCGACATGGACTTATCGATATCAATAACTGCGGGTTGACCCTCCGAGACGGTTCGCAATACATGATTACCACCGTAATCCATGCAAGTAATTGTCCTTAACAACCCCCGTTTTAACGGGTGCTGAGTCCAAACTATAGTACTACGTCGTTAAGGCAGGTAGACAGCATTCCACGTGTAAACACAATCAACAAGCATTCATTTAGTCATGTAATACATGCGAATCGGATAGCGTTTAAATAATTGAGTAGTGTGTCCGATAGTGATTTTGATAAGTAACGTATGTAACACCCAAAAGTGCTAAAAGCAAAAAGGGATCGAGTATACTCACAGCGATTGGTTGATGGATTGAAGGGAGCGCTTGAGGGTAGGGTTAGCCTGAACAGTTCGATAGTATAACGATGAATACACATATAATGGAAACAAGTGTAAACGGGTCGAACAACTTAGTCGATCGAACGACAGGTTCGATCGGGTGGGTTGTTCGTTTGGCTGGACAATCCGTTCGGACAGCCCGCCCGATCGGCCGGTAGGCTCGATCGGTTGGACTGTTCGAGTGGATTGTTTCTTCCTTTGATGTGTTTGTGTATGATGGTTTGAACTTTTGAAGTTTTCGTTGTAGCATTTGAGAACATTGAAGTGTTCTTACCTTTCAGGTCGATCGATCGAACAGTCTGTTCGATCGGTCGGCTTATCCGATCGGTTAGGAACTTCAGTAGTAGTCCTCATTAGGTTGTCACTCGATCGAGCAGCATATCCGATCGAACAGCCTGTTCGTTCTGATAGCATGTTCGATCGGGTGACACCCCAATGCGTCGAACGAGTTGAAAATCGATTAAGTGTTGAAGCATAGTATCTCATGATCCGAAGAGTAATGTTTACCAATCGATTAAGTTGTTCGATTGGTCATTACCTCGTTCAATACCATACCTCATGAATTTGTCAAGGCGTGGGGCCACATGCTAACCGATCGGCTGGCCTGGTCGATCGGCTGACATGTCCGATCGGTTGGGCTGTTCCTTCGAACAGCCTAACCGTTCGGTCAGCATCCTGACCTGGTTGGCCTGTTCGTCTAACATTTGGCTGTTCCGCTTAATTGACGTTATGTTGAGGTAGTTTGACAACGAGTTGAACTATGACACTTTCGTTCTTACTTTTTTTTTTCCTCCTGCTCGGACAGGAATCACCCAAGTCCGGCCGGTGAATGGTTCAGAACGTCGGTTTGACGTTTAACCCGAAGTCGGTGAACCTCGTAGATAGAACCCGAATCTTGAACCACCCAACCATTGGAATGATCGGTGAGTTGGCTCAAGCTCCGTTTCTACCGGTTTGAAGGCATTGAGTGTAAAAGAGTTGAAAGAAAGTTGGAAATCCTTCTTTCAATCCTTCACATCATGTAAATGTTCAGATCTCTGATAGTTCTTGACTTGTTTATGTGGAAATCGGTTAGATCCGAGCTATTCATGGTGGATTGAGGCCAAACCATGATGTTCTTGAAGAACACCATGATGACATCATCCTAGAATGCTTAGATCTTGATGATTTCACGGTTAGAAATCAAGATTTGAAAGATAGAAAGGTGTAGGAGCATGTTTTGATTAAGAAAGTACAAGATTTAGGTTGGAAACTTACCGAAATCGGAAGAAATATGAGGAAAAAGGAGGAGCACGAGCTGGTCGGTCAGAACTTTCCAAAAGTGGTAAAGAGTGACAATGACAGCTCTATTTATAGGCTCCAAAAGAGGAAAGGGCTGGCCGATCGGCCAGGCTTCCCGATCGGACAGCCTGCTCGATTGGACAGTCCGTCCGATCGGCTGGGCTGTTCGATCGGCTGATAGCCTGATCGGTCAACAGCCTGGTTCGAGTGTTCGGTGCGACGATTTTCGACATTTCGATTTTGATTGAAGACGAGACGAGCACGATAGAGTTGCCTATTCAAATTACTTTCAGTCCCAACTACTATATCTAACATACAATCTCCTATGATTCACCCTATCCTTACGTTACCATTCGTCGTAGTTCGATTTTTGATTGTATTCGACTTGAGTTTCGAGTTTCGATTCGAGTTTTGATTGATTCGATTGAGTAGCACACCAAACATGAATTAAACAAGCACATGCAACACATAAGGCACACACACACGCATACAACAACCAAGGTTCGCATAATTCGAGATTTGAGTACGATGATAGTTAGATCGGTTTGATTATAGATTAGTTAACTTTATCGCATTGTTACTTCCTATTAATCACAGTCGTAGATCGGTTCGCGTTGATAAAACATTCGATTACTTCGATTCTTCCTGATTACAACACTTACTCCACATAATACAAATAAACTGAAAATAGATTATGTACAGTCAATGAAAGTCAAAGTTGACTTGGACTTTGACTTTGACTTTGACTTTGACATTCGAAAACATGGGGTGTTACAATGCAAGATCTTTGTGTATTTGTGTGGATATCGATTGGATCTAAGTTGTTCTTGATGGATTGAAGCCAAAACATGAAGTTCTCAAGAACACCATGATGACATCATCCTAGGACACCTCAAATCTAGTGATTTTACGGTTAAAAGTGTAACACCCTGAAAACGGGTTTGGTAATTAAACCCCGTTAATACTAAAGACGGGGAAAGTATCGTTAGTGGTAAAAGTAAACCGGCAAATATTAGGAATTAAGTGAATAATCCTAATATTAATTAAAAGTGAATAAGAGCTTTCAAGAAAATAGAATGGATAAAAGGCCCGATTTAACGGGACTTAAAGTAAAACGGGTTATGACTTCCCGAACCCATTAAATTAACTAGGAATAATTAACCTAGTTAATAATATGTAATTAAGTGATAAATAATGAGTTATGGTTTCAATTGATCAAAATAAAACAAGAAGGGGTATCAGGGCCAAGTGGGCAAACTTGTTTTAATAAAACAAGAAATACACACACACTAAGTGTGTGTGTGTGTTCGTACGACCAGGAAGGGGAAAACAAGGGTTCCACCCTTGTTCAAGCTAAAAACTCCAAATTGAGGATCAATTCAAGACCAAATCAATGCATGAACGCGTATAAACGATCACAAAGTCAAGAGGATCGAAAGGTATGTCAAATTTTGTAATTTGGTGATACTTTGAGATTATGATGAACAATCATAATCGAAATTCTGGAATGAATGTTGATGTATATAAGTGTTATTATGATGAAATCTTCGTTTAGAAACAAACCCTAGTTGAAAACTTGATGAATTGAGGCCAAAACTAGGGATTTGATAATTACCCTATCATGTGTTAAATGGGTTTTGTAGAAATATGATGAACACTTGAATTAAGGTGTTAAATGGATGAACATTGATGTTGTGATGCTAGTTCTAGGTGTAGTTCTTGTGCACTAGACATAGAGGCATGATTTTGATACTAAAACTTGGTTAAAATTATGACAATAATTAGAGAAAATATGTGTACAAAATCTCGCCTACAAGATGTATGTTAAAATGTCTGAATGAATATTAAAAAGAAGATTTTATGAGAGAAATGCGTAATTGGCTAGTTTGACTAATTACGTGAAATATGGGTTAAAACGGATTCTAATCATAACGATGATTTAACTTAATTATGCCTGCGGTATGATTAAAGGTAGTTGACTTCTAAAAGTCAAACTAACCAATGATGAAGTCGAATAGTAGTTTCGACATAAAACCCGTAAGATGGAATAGTCGTAAATGATTATGACTAATCTAACCATCCCGTGAATTATAATGATAGTTTGACATTTGACGAGCTAGGTGAAAGCTTGGGAAGAAAACGGGTCAAATGAATCAAGAATGAAGAAAAAGCATGATCCGGGTGCAAGGTAAGTATATCTTACACTACTCTTAAATTATAGAATATTCTCTCATCGTATTAACTACGAATAAGATAAGTTAGCAATCATGATATAATGTTCCGACGTGTAGTCGTACGGAACAAGATAACCGAAGATGATAATAAACCATGTTAATGGTTAAAAAGGGCTAATATGGTTACTTAGTCATGCAATGACTAATAAACATAGAATTCTTGATGGATACCTTATATGGTATACCAAAACAAACGATAAGGGTAAAACGGAAATTTTGGTCATACGTTGACCGTAACCGTTAGTTATTGAAAGACACTTATGATGTAAGCTATAATAGGCCAAAAGTGTTAAGAAATGAGTTATAAGTAAAATGACCGCATGGTGTAAACCGGAGCGAGTCATATAGACGAGAAGGTAATAAATGTCATCTCATGATTATAATCGGTCATTTAGACCAAACGGGTCAAAAGGTGAAAATATCACTCATTGACAAAATCGACTAATGGCTTGTCGAGTGGTGTGATTACAGGGATAATTATCGAGTGAATATCTACATCGTTATTACTTAGCAACAGTTGAGGCAAGGTATTTAAATGGGTCAATATAATGATCCGAGCAAGGTACGCATGATAGAATAACTCTCATTTAAATGTAAGGTTTGATGAGAGTTAAACGGAGTCAAAAATAGATTTCTGGTTACTTTAGTAGGTAAACCAAACGTTACGGATGATGGTCATTACATTTGAAAGGCATAATGACTTTTCAAATAAAACCATAGTTAAAAGGAGGGCTTATGGGCCAACATGTTTGCAATAATCTCTCATAGTTAATGAAGGGCCAGAATGGACCAAAACGCCCTTATAAGCTAAACTGAGCAAACAACCCTTAAAGGTTATTTGGAAACAAGTTTCATGATTAGATAAATACTTAGAATAAGTATAGAAGCTGAAAGAGGTAATATGTTAGTCAAATGGCACTATTTGAGTCTTTGCCGTAAAATAATGATTCGAGAGGTAAAATTTGGTTTATATAGATCACCACATTAAACCCACCATAAATATAGTTGTGGTGGAAGATTATATGATGAGAAATGTGGTGATGGGATGCTAGAAGCAATCGAAAACGATTTTAGGCTTGAAAGTGCTTAAATACCCTTAACGGGTCAAAATAAGCACTTAAGCATAAACGGGTTTTTATTATGTAAGAAACTCGTGATTTGAGAGTAATATGAGAGGAGATATTGAAGTTATGAATTTCATGAGTTTAAAGATCAAATAAACATGTTTGTGTGATAAAATCATGAACGGGTCAAAATTTAGTAAAAAGGGTCGTAAGCCGAAGACTTATAAGTCTGAAATTTTGTTAATCCGGAGGTCGGATTTTAATTCCATGAGATGGAGAATTAAATTACGGTCACGTAGGAAAAAGAATCGCGTAAAACGGACTTGATAGTGAAAGTTATGCAAGTTCTAAGTTAATATTTGGTGAATTTTCGTAGCTGGGAAAAGTGCAGCAACAATAAAGGAACTTGCTGTCAAAAAAGGGGCTAGGTGGGGCGTCTAGCCCCCCCGAATCCCAAAATTGTTTAATTTTGTTTGTTTGACCCACATAACTTGTTTAAACTTGTTATTTAACTATCAAAACTAACTTTTAAGTTGGTTTTGATCATAGGTGAATGTCAAGAGTGCCCAGATGAAGATCAAGCTCGATGAGGAACCGAACACGATAAAACGCAAGCTTCCGCGCGGTGTTTCATCGTATCTTTTAAACGACGAATTCAATTACATTAAGTTGTATATTCTTTTAAATTGTAAAAGTTTTAACTAACCTTATTTATCAAAATTACATGTTTGTTTTCGTAAACTATACGAAAACCGTAAGATAATAACAAGGGTGTTATAAGTTGGTAATCAGAGCCCAAGGTTAAAAGAATAAAGTGTTCGGTTCGAGGCTTGATCGCAAATCCGGTAAGTACATGTATGTTAATGATTTAGCATGCTAAAGTGTTGTACAACACATATGGTTATCGTGTAATATACGTTACACCAATAAAAACGATATAGAGTAGATATAGTCAACGAAATTACACGCGTTGATGCGTATAGTAGAAAAGCATTGTATTATAATACGGGCATCCATTAATGTCGAAATTTACTAACTGTTGTAAATGTTTTAGTTGAAGGACACTCGCATATGAAGATAGCGATAGTCTAACAAATTGCGGATTTGACAGAGGAACGGTCCAAAGAGTATGCTTATCAAGGACCTAAATCGCGTAGCGACCGCAAACAAGGCTAATGGCAAGAGAAGCCCGTTAGGGCAAGCATTACCAAGTGCACATTTTAAATTTAATTGCACAAATAGTAATATGCAACAAATACGTAGAGATTGAAACTTGCATATGTAGATTAAAAACTTGGAAAAACCCGGATAGAAAATCTATCCGGGATATTGTTTCCAAGAGAAATAAATAGAGGTGTTACTTACATGGGGCGTGATGTGAAAGTTATAAAAGAGTCATGTATGTCATGTGTTGATTGCCTACTCTGGCCAAGTAGGTAGTGAACACATGATACCATGAACTTTTTATGATGGACACGCTTACACCCGATGTAGTAAGGACGGGGTGAGTGGGACAAATTAAAAAGTACTCAAATGAATCAGATAAGCAAAATATTTGATCATAATGTAAATGCACAGCCGAGTGACGGAAGCATATTATATTAGGATAATGAGCCCGAGAGAAGGGACAAAGAAACATGTAAAATGATTAAGGTACGCATTGGGAGGGGGGTGTACTTACACTCGAACCCGGAGAATGTAAACATGTAAAACGATTAAGGTACACATTGGGAGGGGGTGTACTTACACTCGAACCCGGAGAATGTAAACATGTAAAACGATTAAGGCACACATTGGGAGGGGGTGTACTTACACTCGAACCTGTAGAATGCAAACATGTAAAACGATTAAGATATGCATTGGGAGGGGGTGTACTTACACTCGAACCTGGAAAATGCAAACACGTAAAATGATGTAGACATGTATTGGGAGGGGGTGTACTTACACTCGAACCCGAAGAATATAAACATGTAGAATGATCAAGATATGCATTGGGAGGGAGTGTACTTACACTCGAACCCGGAAAATGCGAATATGTCTCTAAACGGGTCGTTTTTGTAAAACGTCAAACTCGAGGACAAAGTCAGAATATAAAAATGAAACGAGGTCTTAATGCATACCGGGAGGGTTGCAATAATAACGACTTCGGTAAAACACCCGGTTGATGGGTAAGAATTAAACACATGCGTAGACCGAGAAATGGGAACTCGGATGGAAAGTTAAAAGACTCGGGTTTTGGGTCATAACTAAAAGATGACAAGATAATGTAAATAGAAATTGTGAATAAATTATGTTCAACTATTTTAAAGTTGAACGGGTCGAATATAATATCATGCCGGACGGCATAAGTAAACACAAGAGGGATAATAGTAGCGTTAAAAGCAAAAGAATAATGAGCCCGGTAATGGGACATAATAAAATACGAATGTATGTAAACTGGATAATGGTGAGCATAAGATAAACCGACGCATAAATGACGTGAGAAGTCATAAAGTCGGAAAAATTTGTCCGAAAGGAAACGAATGTAGCCTTAGACTACGGTCAAGGTCAAAGAAAATACCAAGGCGAAAATAAATGATTTTAAACAAAAACAGGATGCCTTGACACCAAACATGTATTTTAAGAATGACATGAGTAAGGAATGATCTACAGGATCAACCTAACCTTTGGGATTATAAACAATGGAAAGGTCTACGAGACTAAAACGACCCACGAGTCATGACTAGAAAGAAATAGATTATAAGGACCTCGCCTTAAAGAGGTGAAGGTCTAATAAAATAGCCCATAGACTAAGTGATAAAACCTACGGGTCAATAAGACAAAGCGAGGGAATAAATGGAGAATCCTCGCATAAGACAAAGACTGAAAAAGAATAAATTTTGGACTGTCAATATCCCGGTATGGATAATTGACAAAGGTTAAAGAGAAGACGCTAAACTAAAACTTCGGTTTTGGTAAGAAATAACGTTTCTACAAAAAAAATGAATTATGATAGATGTATAAATAGTAAACATGAAAGATATAAGTTTTTACACTGATAGGTGCAAGACGATATATTCGAAAAGTGATAATTCTGAAAATAGAAAGTTGATGTAAAATTTGGCATGACGTGACATGATCACGGTCAATAAGTGTAATGTGAAGTATAATCACATTAGAGCCGAGTGACGAATATTAGAGCCAAGTGATGAATATTGCAAAGTTAATTAAACTAGTGGAAATAACGAGATTACGTTATTTCAAGTTGCATTATGTTATATAAGATACGTAGATGATTAATAACCAAAAAGATATTACCATACTTTTCTGGTAATACTAACAATCAGTTAAAATATGAGCAATGCTCAATTGATTATCGAGAGCAAATGCATGGAGTTAAACTCGATAAATTATGTAAGAAAAGGTTTCGAGGATGAAACCTTTTTAAGGGGGGTAGACTTGTAACACCCGGAAAACGGGTTTGGTAATTAAACCCCATTAATACTAAAGACGGGGAAAGTACCGTTAGTGGTAAAAGTAAACCGGCAAATATTAGGAATTAAGTGAATAATCCTAATATTAATTAAAAGTGAATAAGAGCTTTCAAGAAAATAGAATGGATAAAAGGCCCGATTTAACGGGACTTAAAGTAAAACGGGTTATGACTTCCCGAACCCATTAAATTAACTAGGAATAATTAACCTAGTTAATAATATGTAATTAAGTGATAAATAATGAGTTATGGTTTCAATTGATCAAAATAAAACAAGAAGGGGTATTAAGGCCAAGTGGGCAAACTTGTTTTAATAAAACAAGAAATAAAATACCACACACACACTAAGTGTGTGTGTGTGTGTGTGTTCGTACGACCAGGAAGGGGAAAACAAGGGTTCCACCCTTGTTCAAGCTAAAAACCCAAAATTGAGGATCAATTCAAGACCAAATCAATGCATGAACGCGTATAAACGATCACCAAGTCAAGAGGATCGAAAGGTATGTCAAATTTTGTAATTTGGTGATACTTTGAGATTATGATGAACAATCGTAATCGAAATTCTGGAATGAATGTTGATGTATATGAGTGTTATTATGATGAAATCTTCGTTTAGAAACAAACCCTAGTTGAAAATTTGATGAATTGAGGCCCAAACTAGGGATTTGATAATTACCCTATCATGTGTTAAATGGGTTTTGTAGAAATATGATGAACACTTGAATTAAGGTGTTAAATGGATGAACATTGATGTTGTGATGCTAGTTCTAGGTGTAGTTCATGTGCACTAGACATAGAGGCATGATTTTGATACTAAAACTTGGTTAAAATGATGACCATAATTAGAGAAAATATGTGTACAAAATCTCGCCTACAAGATGTTTGTTAAAATGCTTGAATGAATATTAAATAGAAGATTTTATGAGAGAAATGCCTAATTGGCTAGTTTGACTAATTACGTGAAATATGGGTTAAAACGGATTCTAATCATAACGATGATTTAACTTAATTATGCCTGAGGTATGATTAAAGGTAGTTGACTTTTAAAAGTCAAACTAACCAATGATGAAGTCGAATAGTAGTTTCGACATAAAACCCGTAAGATGGAATAGTCGTAAATGATTATGACTAATCTAACCATCTCGTGAATTATAATGATAGTTTGACGTTTGACGAGCTAGGTGAAAGCTTGGGAAGAAAACGGGTCAAACGAATCAAGAATGAAGAAAAAGCATGATCCGGGTGCAAGATAAGAATATCTTACACTACTCTTAAATTATAGAATATTCTCTCATCGTATTAACTACGAATAAGATAAGTTAGCAATCATGATATAATGTTCCGACGTGTAGTCGTACGGAACAAGATAACCGAAGATGATAATAAACCATGTTTAATGGTTAAAAAGGGCTAATATGGTTACTTAGTCAAACAATGACTAATAAACATAGAATTCTTGATGGATACCTTATATGGTAAACCAAAACAAACGATAAGGGTAAAACGGAAATTTTGGTCATACGTTGACCATAACCGTTAGTTATTGAAAGACACTTATGATGTAAGCTATAATAGGCCAAAAGTGTTAAGAAATGAGTTATAAGTAAAATGACCGCATGGTGTAAACCGGAGCGAGTCATATAGACGAGAAGGTAATAAATGTCATCTCATGATTATAATCGGTCATTTAGACCAAACGGGTCAAAAGGTGAAAATATCACTCATTGACAAAATCGACTAATGGCTTGTCGAGTGGTGTGATTACAGGGATAATTATCGAGTGAATATCTACATCGCTATTACTTAGCAACTGTTGAGGCAAGGTATTTAAATGGGTCAATATAATGATCCGAGCCAGGTACGCATGATAGAATAACTCTCAATTAAATGTAAGGTTTGATGAGAGTAAAACGAAGTCAAAAATAGATTTCTGGTTTCTTTAATAGGTAAACCAGACGTTACGGACGATGGTCATTACATTTGAAAGGCATAATGACTTTTCAAATAAAACCATAGTTAAAAAGTGGGCTTATGGGTCAACATGTTTGCAATAATCTCTCATAGTTAATGAAGGGCCACAATGGACCAAAACGCCCTTATAAGTTAAACTGAGCAAACCACCCTTAAAGGTTGTTTGGAAACGAGTTTCATGATTAGATAAATACTTAGAATAAGTATAGAAGCTGAAAGAGGTAATATGTTAGTCAAATGGCACTATTTGAGTCTTTGCCGTAAAATAATGATTCGAGAGGTAAAATTTGGTTTATATAGATCACCACATTAAACCCACCATAAATATAGTTGTGGTGGTAGATTATATGATGAGAAATGCAGTGATGGGATGCTAGAAGCAATCGAAAACGATTTTAGGCTTGAAAGTGCTTAAATACCCTTAACGAGTCAAAATAAGCACTTAAGCGTAAACGGGTTTTTATTATGTAAGAAACTCGTGATTTGAGATTAATATGATAGGAGATATTGAAGTTATGAATTTCATGAGTTTAAAGATCAAATAAACATGTTTGTGTGATAAAATCATGAACGGGTCAAAATTTAGTAAAAAGGGTCGTAAGCCGAAGACTTATAAGTCTGAAATTTTGTTAATCCGGATGTCGGATTTTAACTCCATGAGATGGAGAATTAAATTACGGTCACGTAGGAAAAAGAATCACGTAAAACGGACTTGTATAGTGAAAGTTATGCAAGTTCTAAGTTAATATTTGGTGAATTTTCGTAGCTAGGCAAAGTGCAGCAACAATAAAGGAACTTGCCGTCAAAAAAGGGGCTAGGTGGGGCGTCTAGCCCCCCCTGAATCCCAAAATTGTTTAATTTTGTTTGTTTGACCCACATAACTTGTTTAAACTTGTTATTTAACTATCAAAACTAACTTTTAAGTTGGTTTTGATCATAGGTGAATGTCAAGAGTGCCCGGATGAAGATCAAGCTCGATGAGGAACCGAACACGCTAAAACACAAGCTTTCGCGCAACGTTTCGTCGTATCTTTTAAACGACGAATTCAATTACATTAAGTTGTATGTTCTTTTAGATTGTAAAAGTTTTAACTAACCTTATTTATCAAAATTACATGTTTGTTTTCGTAAACTATACGAAAACCGTAAGATAATAACAAGGGTGTTACAAAAAGTTAAGATTCAAAAGATAGAAAGGTGTAGAAGTGCGTGTAGATCAAGAAAATACAAGATTTAGGACGAGATCTTACCGGAATCGAGAGAAATCGAAGAAGAGGTGAGGAACACGAGCTGTTCGGACGTCAGATGCCAAAAGTAGAAAGTTTGAGAGTGACATGGGGTACTTATAGGGTTACCTAAAGAGGAAAAGGTCGGCCGGTCGGATGGCATCTCGCCCGGATGACAGTCCGGTCGGATGTCATCTCGGTCGGATGACATATGGCACCAGATCAAGTGACAGCCCGATCGGATGGCACTTGGTTCGGATGTTTGGCGCGACGATTTGTGTTGTTTCGATTGCGATCGATGCGAATGCGATAGAGTTTCCTATTCAAATTACTTTTAATCCCAACTACTCATATCTCGCACTATCTCTTCTCCACTAATTATCATAATTCGATTTCGATTGAGTTCGATTGCATTTTTGATTGATTACCACACATAATATAAGTAAACACGCACAAGTAACACATAAGGCACATACACACGTATAATAAACACCACAGTTGCATTATTCGAGTTTGCGAGCGCGATGATGATTTGATTAGTTCGTTTAGCGTTTAGTTAACTTTATCGCATTGTTACTTCCTATTATTCACAGTCGTAAAGCGATTCGTAATGATAAATATACTTCGATTACTGCGACTTTAATTGATTACTCCACACAATACAACTAACGTAATACATAAAATGGATTAACTACGAGTCAAAGAAGTCAAAACAGGAATTGAGCAAGGAGAGACAAATTGCAATTAGCAATCTTTTCATCCTTTAACTTCAACACGAAGTGTAGTGTTTCGTTTATTTGGAGGTCATCGAGAGGTACAATTAAATCATGCTCAGCCAGGCATTTTCGGAGGTTTGACACATGGAAAGTCGGGTGGACGTTACTGAGTTCCTCTGGTAGTTCGTGTCTGTAGGCAACTTTTCCGATCCTTTCCAGAATCTTAAAAGGTCCAAGATATCGAGGCGCTAGTTTCCCTTTCTTGCCAAATCTGACCACACCCTTCCAAGGTGATACCTTTAGGAGTACGTAGTCACCAACGTCAAATTCAAGGGGCTTGCGTCGTTTATCGGCGTAACTTTTCTGTCTACTTCGAGCTTTCAACAAGTTGTCTCGAATTTGGAGGACTTTATCGGTCGTTTCTTGCAATAGCTCAGGACCGGTTAGTTGCGAGTGACTGATCTCATGCCATACTATAGGCGATCGACATCTTCTCCCGTATAAAGCCTCGAATGGTGCCATTTGTATGCTGGTATGATAACTGTTGTTATACGAGAATTCGACTAACGACAGGTATTTATTCCAATTACCACCGAAGTCTATAACACACGAACGGAGCATGTCTTCAAGAGTACGTATCGTTCTCTCAGTCTGACCGTCGTTTTGAGGATGGAATGCGGTACTCAGATTAAGCGTAGTACCAAGAGCAGATTGGAACGTTTCCCACAGTCGCGAGGTAAACCGAGCGTCACGATCTGAGATGATGTCGCGAGGCGTCCCATGATTACAAATGATCTCTTCGGTGTAGATTCGAGCTAATAGTTCTACCTTGTAGTCTTCTCGTATTGGCAGAAAGTGGGCCGATTTGGTCAAACGGTCGACAACAACCCAAATGCTGTCGTGACTTGATGACGTGTGTGGAAGCTTTGTTATGAAGTCCATAGCTATACTCTCCCACTTCCCCATAGGGATTGGGGGTTGTTCGAGTAAGCCAGAGGGCCTTTGATGTTCAGCCTTGACCCTAGCACAAGTCAAGCACTTCCCAACGTAAAGAGCAATTTCCCTATTCATGCCCGACCACCAATACTTGTAGCGAAGATCCTGGTACATTTTGTCGGCACCGGGATGAATGGAATACCGGGATTTGTGGGCTTCGTCCATCAGAATCTTTCGCAAATCGGTCCGCTTAGGGATCCAAATTCGGTCCAGGAAATGAAAAATCCCATTTGATTTACTCACTAGCTGAGCTCCATCGTGGTAGATTCTTTCCTTCTTCAATGTGCGTTCGTTAAAGCAGGCATGCTAGGCTTCGCGGATGAGAGTTTCGAGATCGTATTGGGCTTGGGTATTGCGAATGCTGAGCAAATAATTCCGTCTGTTGAGAGCGTCGGCTACGACATTTGCCTTGCCTGGGTGATTACGAATCTCACAGTCGTAATCGTTGAGAAGTTCTACCCATCGGAGTTGACGCATATTAAGTTCCTTCTGATCAAAGATATGTTGTAGACTCCTTTGATCGGTGAAGATCGTACACTTGGTACCATATAGGTAGTGTCGCCAAATCTTTAACGCAAAAACAACTGCACCTAGCTCGAGATCATGGGTTGTATAGTTCTTCTCGTGGATTTTGAGCTGACGAGATGCGTAAGCTATAACCTTGTCCCGTTGCATAAGAACACAACGAAGACCAAGGTTGGAAGCATCACAATAGACAATGAAGTCGTCATTTCCGTCGGGCAATGTGAGAATCGGAGCATTGCAGAGCATGTGCTTGAGGGTTTGGAAAGCAGACTCTTGTTCGGTTCCCCAAACAAAAGGATTGTCTTTATGTGTAAGAGCGATAAGCGGCACAACGATCTTTGAGAATCCTTTGATAAATCGTCGATAATAGCCCGCTAGTCCGAGAAAAGAACGGACTTCAGACGGGTTCTTAGGCGTAATCCAACTCTTAACTGCTTCAATCTTCGCGGGATCAACGTGAATACCTTGACTATTTACAATGTGACCCAGAAATTGAACCTCCTCTAGCCAAAATTCGCACTTGGAGAACTTAGCATAGAGTTGATTCCCCTGGAGTAGTTCGAGAACCAAACGTAGATGTTGAGCGTGTTTGGCTTTCGACTTGGAATAGATCAAGACATCGTCGATGAATACGATAACGAAACGGTCTAGAAATGGTTTACACACGCGATTCATCAGATCCATGAAAACCGCGGGTGCGTTGGTTAAACCAAAGGGCATAACAACGAACTCGTAGTGGCCATAGCGAGTGCGAAACGCGGTTTTGGGTATATCCTCCTCTTGAATGCGTAGCTGTTGATAACCTGAGCGTAAATCGATCTTCGAGAAACACGTAGCACCTTGTAGCTGATCAAACAAATCGTCAATGCGAGGCAGGGGATAGCGGTTCTTGATGGTTAACTTATTCAATTCCCGATAGTCGATGCACATCCTAAACGACCCATCCTTCTTTTTGACGAAGAGGACTGGCGCGCCCCAAGGAAAGGTGCTCGGGCGAATAAAGATTTTCTCAAGTAATTCCTGGAGTTGGTTTGAGAGTTCACGCATTTTGGATGGTGCGAGTCGGTAAGGAGTTTTGGTAACAGGATTGGCTCCAGGAATGAGGTCAATACGAAAGTCGATATCCCGACTTGGAGGTAAACCAGAAAGATCATCAGGGAACACTTGAGGAAATTCACGGACCACAGGGACGTCTTTTACTTCAATCTTTCTCTTCTTTTCCTCCTCCGTTACTACAATGTTAGCCAAGAAAGCTCTCTATTCCTTGCGGAGATACTTGCTAGCTTGGACACATGACATGAGCTTGAGACCTTTCGAAGCAGTTTCGCCATAAACACATAATGAATCACCATCCATGAGCGAGAATCGAATCATCTTGTCGAAGCATACAACTTCAGCATGGTTTTCGCGAAGAAAGTCCATGCCTACTATGACGTCGAAACTTCCAAGTTGCATTGGGATAAGGTCAATCGGGAAGATGTGATTGTTGAGCTCAAGAGTACAATCACGAAGAACAGATTTTACGGCGACAGTTCTTCCGGTAGCGACTTCAACATCGATTGTCGAGGAGAGGTAGGAGCGCTTGCGACTAAGAAGCTTCTCAAATTCGAAAGATACAAAGCAATTATCGGCTTCAGTATTAAACAAACACGATGCATAAATACATTCACAAGGAACGTACCATTGACCACTGTCACACCCCGACCACATGGGACAACCAAGCGTGGCGGAAACGTCGGGGAGTGTTGTAACAGAATTAATTGTTTCACAACCATGGCATACAAAGTTATATTTTATTTATCAACAAGAGTGTTACATTGTCTCAAAACAAGAAATAAAGAGTTCAGAAAATAATTAAACTAGTTCTATCTTCATTTTAAGTCTCTAAGGCACAGGTCCGCCCTAGTGTCATGATCATCACCCTAAGCGATAGCTCCTGAAAACACATGTGAAAATAGGTACGTCAGCATAAAAATGCCTGTGAGATACATAGGTTTAGCGAAAATAGGATTCATGACTTAAGTTTAAAGAAAACGTTTAATAACAGTCAGTCATGAACCTTTTAAATTGTTTTGTTTTGTAAATCATATGAAAAGCGATAAGATCAGATGATATGTATACGTGAAAGAGTAATTCATGGTTAAAAAAATAACCAAGTAAAATGAGTTGGGTAAAAGAAATTGTTTGTAAAGAAATGTCTTGTGGAAGACATGTTATTTGTATAAAATGTTATTTGTCTAAATTGAAATGATTCGAATAACGCTACGATATGTAATACCATACCAACACTTATATATAGGAAGTACCAGCGGCGTATCCACCATGCTTGTATCATATTACATGTCTCGTTACTTAAATCATTTAAACAAACCGCCAATGTATAAAATCCATGTTTAAACCAATTGTCAAAAAGTCCTCGTATAAACCAAGTCAAATGTTAAGAAGTCCAAATGTAGTCAAGTAATGTGTAACAAATGTTATGTAAAGTATTATCACATAATACAAATGTAGAAATGTACAAAACAAAGTATTTTGAATAAATCAAAAAGTTATGTTTTGCAAAGTAAATGCATGTTACATTGATACAAACATTTATGTGGTAAGTTAACACATACATTCAAGCCTTGAGACAGTCGGATAACCCTAAGTCAAGGTTATCAAAAGAAATGTTTTCGAATTCAGTCATTCCTTACATCCAAACAAACCCGGGATGTCAGGAATGGGATTTGTCAAGTCCTATGGTACCACTACTTACTACCGAGCGGCGTAGCTAATGTTAGTGAACGTATATAAGTCCCGCTTGTGCAAACCAAATGTCATCGCAATTGTAAACATGTTATGTGAACAATGTACTATGTATGCTAAGTTAACATACAAAGCAGAAAAGTCATGTAAATCAATGTGCTAGCATGCTATCAGTCAACATACATAGCAGAAATGTAAAGTAAAACAATGTACTAAGTATGCTCACAATGGACATACGTAGCATAGAATGTAATGAAATCATGTACTATAATGTACTAATGAACAAAACAAGCATATGATCTGAAAGCATGAAAAGCATGAAAGTAGCAAGTAGGCACATGTGTTTCACCCAAAAACAGTTTGGAAAATGGTAAAATAGGGGTATATGTACTCACATATACACCTTGAAAGCATTTAAAAGATGGGGTTCAATGTACTCACTTGAGGTTGCTTTGAAGTCCTTGTATAACAACCAAACAATGCTAGAGATCACGTATATCAAACGGCACCTAATATAGGTAACTATATTAATATACCGGACCTAAATCGGAGGATTGGATAGGATGAGGGTTCGTAAACCAAACGAGTATGGAGACTCGTGTAATATGGTTTAACAAAGCCCACATACTAAAATGAAACTTAACCTAAGGGCTTACGACCCATTACGACCCGTTTAGGTAGCTTATGCTACCTTAACGCGTCGTTCGCGTAAAACGCGTTTGGAATGCCTAACGTCGTGAACATAAGGTATAACCTCGGAAGGTTATTCCCTATACAACTATGGTCACCTAATGTGTTTGGTCGGATCCTAACGATCGACCAAATGGGTCGGGTTCGAAAGTATAAGCGGTTGTTTAGATCGCTTACCTTACGACCCTATATAAGCATTATACTAAAAGTGACGAGCTAAGCATGTTAGAACATGCTTAACTAAGTTTAGAAAACAGGTTTGGTATCAAAACAAACGGTTTTGATACCTATGAGTAGTTTGGTTACAAAATACGCAAGAATGCGCATTTTGGCCGAAACTACGACTCGTCACTGAGCCTAGATAACGTGGTAATTAGTAGGTGTAGTCACTATGGACTATAACCATCGTGATCACGCTCACGTTATGAAGTTCAAACGAACTTCATGTTGACCATAAACTGGTCAACGCAGAAAGTCAAACAAAGCTTGACTTTCGGACTCGAAAAGCGAATAAAAGAACAAAAGAACACTTACGAAGGGTCCCCGAAAGCTAATCTTGATCCAGGAGCTCAGGTATGAAGCAATGGCATCAACTTAGAGCTTTTAGATCAGATTTGTGGGTTTTACACCAAAATGGGGGGGGGGGGTATTTATAGAATATGCAAGACCGTTAGGATCGTTTCTTGAATATCGTGCCTCGATCTCACCCGTACACTTGTCGCAATGTTGTGGTGGCTTATTTTGCCCCCACCATAGGGATTTGACAAGTGGCGTTGCCCTTTGGGTGATCGAAAGGGTGTTGCAAGCTGATTAAAAACATTGAATCTGGTCTGGGAGGCTGACGCGGGCCGTGTAAGAGTTCACCCTGGGCTTACGCGGGCCGCCTGGGAGTTCTGATCTGCAACCAACTTTCAGAAATGACAGTTTAGGTCCCTATTGTGGTTTGGGGTCATTTCCGACATGTTTAAGGCCTGTTAAGCCATCTTTAAGGCCCTAATATGATGCTTAAACATTGTGGACATGAAACATGCTCAAAAATATGCTGGATGTCGGTTCGTTTGGTCGTACGATCGCGATGTTCGGTTAATTACGACGGAATGCGCATAAGCGCGAAAAACGATCCAAATGACGCGACGAATGGATTTTTCTTATGCCAAACACTAAGGCATAATATTACGATGCTTACATAAATTTTTGGATGTCCGGATGTATTCAGAACATAAGTTATGCGCGAAAGTTGTAGGATTGGGTTCGGCCCTGATTGAGTCGATCAGAAGGATTCCTATCCAAATCAAGAGGCAGAAACTAATGATTTGGTGCTATTTCAGTCGGATTCACTTTAATATTGCTGTTTTATTGATCTTGATAACCTTTACAGACTCTGACAGCACTTCGGCAGCACTTCGTGGCTCACCGGAAGAATACACCTTCAACACACACTAGGTTCCGCTTGAATGTGCCCCTTATGTAGACCAATAGGTTCCTCTTATACGGTCATGTCCGTATAAGCGGACCTACCGCAAAGACTAATAAGCGGAACTATCATGTACCACATAAGCGAACCTATTCTAATTGACACATAAGCGAAACCTAGACACTGACACATAAGCGAAACTTATTCAATCACATGTTTGTAGGATTTCATGCCATATCTCATCTATACAACACTAAGACTCGATGTAAGACGTAGTCGACAGACGTAGTGCATCAACAAAAGTGCAAACTTATGCATTTTTTGACACTTTTAGTCCCTGAATGATCCAAAAGTTTATTTTAGCACACCGAACACCTCAAAGCCTATTTCTAAGCTTTGTAAAGGATATTTATGGTATGTTTAACTTATGGTCATGTTCCGGAATGTCTGTTACAGCTCAAATTGGCATACTTTCGCAGTTTGTCAAGTTTAGTCCCTGTAAGCGAATTAACTTGTTTTCGCCATACCAAAGCCTTTAAAACTTATTTCTAAGTTATGTAAAGGTTATTTAAGGTATGTTGAGTATATGTTGATGTTCCGGAGTATTTGTCACATTAAACTGAGTACGTTTACGCACCAGTTTGCGTATAATTCTCCAGAAAGCGATGTAGAGTTTGAAATTGAACAAAAGTCAAAACATGAAAAATGTAAAGCATAAACAAACAAACATCGGGATCAAATAACTTTGTTTTATTGATAACTGAACTGTTCATGATGATTTCAAGCACAAATGTTACAGTCTCCCCTACTTGTGGAAATTTCATCCCGAAATTTATTTAGAGGAAACTCGTGGAAAAAGATGCGGATATTTCGCCTTCATTTGATCTTCGCGTTCCCAAGTAAACTCGGGTCCACGTTTAGATTCCCAGCGAACCTTGACCAAAGGAATGCGCTTGCGTTTAAGCCACTTGACTTCGCGTTCCATGATTTCCACTGGTTTCTCAACAAATTTCAGTGTTTTATCAACACGAATTTCGTCAAGTGGTATGTGGAGGTTTTCATCAGCTAAACACCTCTTGAGATTGGACACGTGAAAGGTTGGATGAACATTTCCAAGTTCAGGAGGTAACTCAAGTCTGTAGGCTACCTTACCGATTCTTTCGACGATCTTGAATGGTCCAACATATCTAGGTGCAAGTTTTCCTTTCTTTCCAAATCTGATCACACCTTTCCAAGGTGAGACCTTAAGTAATACACGATCACCGACTTGAAAATCCAAGGGCTTGCGTTTTAGGTCCGCGTAACTCTTTTGACGGCTTCTAGCTGTCTGGAGGTTATCACGAACTTTCTTAACCTTATCAGTTGTCTCTAAAATGAGGGCAGGTCCAGTAAGCTGAGCCTCATCGATCTCATTCCAGCAGACTGGTGAACGACATTTTCGACCATAGAGAGCCACGAAAGGAGCCATGTTGATGCTGGAGTGATAACTATTGTTATAGGAGAATTCAATCAACGGAAGATGTGAATCCCAACTAGCACCAAAATCGATCACACAAGCTCTAAGCATATCCTCCAGAGTCTGGATTGTTCTTTCAGACTGACCATCCGTTTGCGGATGATAAGCTGTGCTCAGATTAAGTTGGGTCCCCATAGCAGATTGCATGGTTCTCCAAAAATGAGAAGTGAAACGAGCATCTCTGTCAGAAATGATGTTCAAAGGAACACCATGTCGAGCTACAATTTCATCCACATAGATTTTAGCAAGTTTGTCAGCAGAAAAATCCTCACCGATTGGCAAGAAATGCGCTGACTTAGTAAGACGATCAACGACTACCCAGATGGCATCATGACCTTTCTTTGTGCACGGAAGTTTGGTAATGAGATCCATAGTAATGTTTTCCCATTTCCAAACTGGGATCTCTGGTTTCTCCAATAAACCAGAAGGACGCTGATGTTCAGCCTTAACCTTAAGACAAGTAAGGCATTTTGATACATATAAGGCAATGTCTTTCTTCATACCAGGCCACCAATACTGAATACGAAGATCCTTATACATCTTATCTGAGCCAGGATGAGTAGAATAACGAGACTTATGGGCTTCATCCATAAGCAAGGTACGAAGATTATCTTGGCTTGAGACCCACAAACGGCCCATGAAGTAATACGATCCATCGTCCTTCAGTTCTAGATCAGGTGTTATGTGATAAGGAAATTCCTTATCCATCAAACCTGAGAAATACGTGCTTGGATATCGGATTGAGCTTGAATATCAGATTGAACACGAACACAATGAAGCTTAGTACGTTCTTTGCGACTCAAAGCATCGGCTACTACGTTCGCCTTACCAGGATGGTAGCGAATTTCGCAGTCATAGTCGTTTAGAAGCTCCACCCAGTGTCGTTGCCTCATGTTGAGCTCTTTCTGATTGAAGATATGCTGAAGACTTTTATGGTCAGTGAAAACCACACATTTTGTACCGTACAAATAGTGTCTCCAAATCTTAAGAGCGAAGACAACTGCACCCAACTCAAGATCATGAGTGGTGTAGTTCTTCTCATTTACCTTTAACTGCCTCGATGCGTATGCTATGACTTTGTTTCTTTGCATCAGGACGCAGCCAAGACCCAATTTAGATGCATCTCAATAAACGACGAAATCATCATTGCCCTCGGGCAAGGTTAGAACAGGCGCGTCGTAAAGTTTTTGTTTTAAAGTCAGAAACGCTTCTTCTTGCTTGAATCCCCAATCAAATGGCTTGTTCTTATGAGTCAGAGCAGTTAGAGGAACTGCAATATTTGAGAAATTTTCAATGAAGCGGCGATAATAACCCGCAAGACCAAGAAAAGAACAAACTTCAGTAGGAGTAGTAGGCGTATCCCAATCCCTAATCGCACTGATCTTGGAGGGATCTACATGAATACCTTGTTCGTTGACAACATGTCCTAAAAATTGAACCTCTTTAAGCCAGAATTCACACTTGGAGAATTTGGCGAAAAGTTGCTCTTTCTTTAGGAGTTCCAAAGTAAGACGAAGATGTTGCTCATGATCAGCTCGCGTCTTAGAATAGATCAAGATGTCATCGATGAAAACGATGATGAACTTATCCAAATAAGGCTTGCAGACCCTATTCATCAAGTCCATGAAAACAGCAGGAGCATTAGTCAAACTGAATGGCATGACTGTGAACTCATAATGCCCATAGCGAGTGCGGAACGCTGTCTTGGGAATATTTTCTTCATGCACACGGAGTTGATGATATCCAGATCGCAGATCAATCTTTGAGAAATAAGAAGCGCCTTGCAATTGATCAAAGAGATCATCAATGCGAGGTAGGGGATATCGATTCTTGATGGTAAGCTTGTTAAGCTCACGATAATCGATACACATCCTAAAAGATCCATCCTTCTTCTTGACAAAAAGAACGGGAGCACCCCAAGGTGAAAAGCTAGGACGGATAAAACCTTTGTCAGAGAGCTCCTGAAGCTGCTTAGACAATTCTTGCATCTCGGACGGTGCAAGACGATATGGAGCTCTGGCAATGGGATTTGCACCAGGTACGAGATCAATACGGAACTCGACTTGGCGTGCTGGGGGTAGACCAGGCAACTCTTCAGGAAAAACTTCAGAATAATCCCGCACAACAGGAATATCTTGAATAGACTTACCTTTGCCCTTATCTGCTACAACATGTGCCAAAAATGCCACATAGTTCTTTCGCAGATACTTCCGAGCTTTAAAACAAGACATGAGTTTGAGACCACCAGCAGGTTTCTCACCACGAACCTGTAGGATCTCACCTGACGAAAGCGGTATACGAACGATCTTCTCAAAACAAGCTACCTCTGCGCAATGCTTGGCTAACCAATCCATACCCACAATAACGTCGAAGCTTCCAAGTTGCATAGGCGTGAGGTCAATAGGAAAAAGATGGTTGTTAAGGTTCAACTGGCAGTTGCGGAGAACAAAATCAAGAATAATGGGTTCACCACTAGCCACTTCTACTGTCAATGGTTTACCTAGTTTCGTTCTAGACACGCGAAGAAATGGCTCAAAAGATAAAGACACAAAACTCTTATCGGCACCCGAATTGAAAAGAACAGATGCTGGCTGATTATTAATAAAGAACGTACCGTTCACCACATTATCATCTGCTTGTGCCTCTTGTGCATTCATGTTGAAGACTCGACCTCGAGCCTGAGCCTGATTCTGACTCTGGTTGGCTAGTCTTGGGCACCGGTTTTTGTAGTGGGTCAGATCCCCACAATTGTAGCACGAACTAGGAGGAAAATGAGGTCGTGCAACTTGACCTTGTTGCTGAGCAAGAGGCTGAGCAATTTGTTGGGCTTGGTTCTGAACCGCCTGATTCTGGTTAGCAGGAATGCGGCAGGTGGCAGCAAGATGACCATTTCTTCCACAGTTGGTGCATTGACGACACTGAAGATGAGGTGGGTGATGGCCATTACACCTGTTGCACAAAGGTGCATTGCCAAGATAAGGCTTCTTGGCTTGTGGTTGCGCAGGCTGATTTGGTGCAGCTTGAGCCTGTGCAGTAACGACATAGTTTTGGGAAGCCTTTCGCTTCCTAGACCCCCTTGTAGAACCAGAATCCTTTCCCTTCTTGTTTTGACCTTTCTTGTTATCTTCTTTGTCAGACGCCTGCTTCTTACCCTCGTCACCCTTTTTGTGCAGCTTACCCTTTCTAATCTGCGACTCAGTCAGTGTCGCTGCTAACTCGATCGCCTGACGGAGTGTGGTAGGGTTACTACCAGTAATGATGTCTTGTACCGAGTCAGGTAGGCCGTCGGTGTACCTTTCGATAGCCTTGTCGAGTGGGGCAACCATTGTTGGGCAAAGCAGACTCAACTCCTCAAACCTATCAGTATAAGCCCGGTGCTCGCCACTGTATTGTTTTAAGTCATCAAACTCTTTCTCCAAAGCTCGCTGTTCATGACGAGGACAGAACTCCCTCATCATAAGGGCCCTAAGTTCAGCCCATGTCTGTGCTAGAGCAACTTCTGCACCACGGTCTCTCATTCCCCCGTTCCACCACGTAAGAGCCCTCTTCTGAAACACACATGAAGAAAACTCGACCTTGCGATTGTCAGGACACTGCATGTGACGGAAAGTACTCTCAATGCTCTCGAACCATTGAAGAAGCCCAGTTGCTCCCTCAGAACCACTAAACTTGAGTGGTTTAGCCGAGTTAAAGTTCTTGAAATTGCATGGAGCATTGTTGTTGTTGTTGGCTTGGTTCCATTGAGCAAAGAGATTTGGGAATTGAGCAGCCATTTGCTGCGCAATAATTTCTGCCAGTTCGGCAGTCGCTATCTGGTTTTCCCGTCGTGGAGGCATTCTAAAAGAGGAAAACATGAAAGGAAACGAGTGAGATGATTGGATGAAGAGAATGAGATGAAACAATTTCAACAAAAGCAAAGATGGTGGTTACGCATCGCAAAGCAAACAAGCGACACACAGTGTCTAATCAAAGTAAATGGGTCAAAAATAATGTATCGCGAAGACATGTTCGCCTATAAGTGAACACTCACCCCAAGAGTTCCCAGGTAAGAGTGACTGGTCCGATTATGTGGATTTGTACGAACACTCTAGCCTTAGACAGAAAACTCAGGGTATAGGCATTCACTCTTCCAGTTTGCACGTGTTCACACTATTAAGACCCAAAAAATTTGACGAGATTTTTGAAAATTTCAAAAGGGTTCAAAACCTAGTAATCAATCATCCTAGAACAGATGATTAATTTTCAAAGCGGATTCGGAATCGATGTTCTCGTTGTGGTTATCACCTAAGGATAGGTGAAGTGCATGTTTTAAAATCTAAACACAAGATAACTTGTGTTAGGGTCCTAGAAAGTTATAGTCTAGGTCAAAGCATTACTAATAACCTAATTCCCTATAACCATTGGCTCTGATACCAACTCTTCTGTCACACCCCGACCACGTGGGACAACCAAGCGTGGCGGAAACGTCGGGGAGTGTTGTAACAGAATTAATTGTTTCACAACCATGGCATACAAAGTTATGTTTTATTTATCAACAAGAGTGTTACATTGTCTCAAAACAAGAAATAAAGAGTTTAGAACATAATTAAACTAGTTCTATCTTCATTTTAAGTCTCTAAGGCACAGGTCCGCCCTAGTGTCATGATCATCACCCTAAGCGATAGCTCATGAAAACACATGTGAAAATAGGCACGTCAGCATAAAAATGCCTGTGAGATACATAGGTTTAGCGAAAATAGGATTCATGACTTAAGTTTAAAGAAAACGTTTAATAACAGTCAGTCATGAACCTTGTAAATTGTTTTGTTTTGTTTTGTAAATCATATGAAAAGCGATAAGATCAGATGATATGTATACGTAAAAGAGTAATTCATGGTTAAATAAATAACCAAGTAAAATGAGTTGGGTAAAAGAAATTGTTTGTAAAGAAATGTCTTGTGGAAGACATGTTATTTGTATAAAATGTTATTTGTCTAAATTGAAATGATTCGAATAACGCTACGATATGTAATACCATACAAACACTTATATATAGGAAGTACCAGCGGCGTATCCACCATGCTTGTATCATATTACATGTCTCGTTACTTAAATCATTTAAACAAACCGCCAATGTATAAAATCCATGTTTAAACCAATTGTCAAAAAGTCCTCGTATAAACCAAGTCAAATGTTAAGAAGTCCAAATGTAGTCAAGTAATGTGTAACAAATGTTATGTAAAGTATTATCACATAATACAAATGTAGAAATGTATAAAACAAAGTATTTTGAATAAATCAAAAAGTTATGTTTTGCAAAGTAAATGCATGTTACATTGATACAAACATTTATGTGGTAAGTTAACACATACATTCAAGCCTTGAGACAGTCGGATAACCCTAAGTCAAGGTTATCAAAAGAAATGTTTTCGGATTCAGTCATTCCTTACATCCAAACAAATCCGGGATGTCAGGAATGGGATTTGTCAAGTCCTATGGTACCACTACTTACTACCGAGCGGCGTAGCTAATGTTAATGAACGTATATAAGTCCCGCATGTGCAAACCAAATGTCATCGCAATTGTAAACATGTTATGTGAACAATGTACTATGTATGCTAAGTTAACATACAAAGCAGAAAAGTCATGTAAATCAATGTGCTAGCATGCTATCAGTCAACATACATAGCAGAAATGTAAAGTAAAACAATGTACTAAGTATGCTCACAATGGACATAGGTAGCATAGAATGTAATGAAATCATGTACTATAATGTACTAATGAACATAACAAGCATATGATATGAAAGCATGAAAAGCATGAAAGTAGCAAGTAGGCACATGTGTTTCACCCCAAAACAGTTTGGAAAATGGTAAAAGAGGGGTATATGTACTCATATATACACCTTGAAAGCATTTAAAAGATGGGGTTCAATGTACTCACTTGAGGTTGCTTTGAAGTCCTTGTATAACAACCAAACAATGCTAGAGATCACGGATATCAAACGGCACCTAATATAAGGTAACTATGTTAATATACCGGACCTAAATCAGAGGATTGGATAGGATGAGGGTTCGTAAACCAAACGAGTATGGAGACTCGTGTAATATGGTTTAACAAAGCCCACATACTAAAATGAAACTTAACCTAAGTGCTTACGACCCATTACGACCCGTTTAGGTAGCTTATGCTACCTTAATGCGTCGTTCACGTAAAACGCGTTTGGAATGCCTAACGTCGTGAACATAAGGTATAACCTCGGAAGGTTATTCCCTATACAACTATGGTCACCTAATGTGTTTGGTTGGATCCTAACGATCGACCAAATGGGTCGGGTTCGAAAGTATAAGCGGTTGTTTAGATCGCTTACCTTACGACCCTATATAAGCATTATACTAAAAATGACGAGCTAAGCATGTTAGAACATGCTTAACTAAGTTTAGAAAACAAGTTTGGTATCAAAACAAACCGTTTTGATACCTATGAGTAGTTTGGTTACAAAATACGCAAGAATGCGCATTTTGGCCGAAACTACGACTCGTCACTGAGCCTAGATAACGTGGTAATCAGTAGGTGCAGTCACTATGGACTATAACCATCATGATCACGCTCACGTTATGAAGTTCAAACGAACTTCGTGTTGACCATAAACTGGTCAACGCAGAAAGTCAAACAAAGCTTGACTTTCGGACTCGAAAAGCGAATAAAAGAACGAAAGAACACTTACGAAGGGTCCCCGAAAGCTAATCTTGATCCAGGAGCTCAGGTATGAAGCAATGGCATCAACTTAGAGCTTTTAGATCAGATTTGTGGGTTTTACACCAAAATGGGGGGGGGTATTTATAGAATATGCAAGACCGTTAGGATCGTTTCTTGAATATCGTGCCTCGATCTCACCCGTACACTTGTCGCAATGTTGTGGTGGCTTATTTTGCCCCCACCATAGGGAGTTGTCAAGTGGCGTTGCCCTTTAGGTGATCGAAAGGGTGTTGCAAGTTGATTAAAAACATTGAATCTGGTCTGGGAGGCTGATGCGAGCCGTGTAAGAGTTCACCCTGGGCTTACGCGGGCCGCCTGGGAGTTCTGATCTGCAACCAACTTTCAGAAATTACAGTTTAGGTCCCTGTTGTGGTTTGGGGCCATTTCCGACATGTTTAAGGCCTGTTAAGCCATCTTTAAGGCCCTAAAATGATGCTTAAACATTGTGGACATGAAACATGCTCAAAAATATGCCGGATGTCGGTTCGTTTGGTTGTACGAACGCGATGTTCGGTTAATTACGACGGAATGCGCATAAGCGCGAAAAACGATCCAAATGACGCGACAAATGGATTTTTCTTATGCCAAACACTAAAGCATAATATTGTGATGCTTACATAAATTTTTGGATGTCCGGATGTATTCAGAACGTAAGTTATGCGCGAAAGTGCAAACTTATGCACTTTTTGACACTTTTAGTCCCTGAATGATCCAAAAGTTTATTTTAGCACACCGAACACCTCAAAGCCTATTTCTAAGCTTTGTAAAGGATATTTATGGTATGTTTAACTTATGGTCATGTTCCGGAATGTCTGTTACAGCTCAAATTGGCATACTTTCGCAGTTTGTCAAGTTTAGTCCCTGTAAGCGAATTAACCTTCAAAACTTATTTCTAAGTTATGTAAATGTTATTTAAGGTATGTTGACTATATGTTGATGTTTCGGAGTATTTGTCGCATTAAACTGAGTACGTTTACGCACCAGTTTGCGTATAATTCTCCAGAAAGCGATGTAGAGTTTGAAATTGAACAAAAGTCAAAACATGAAAAATGTAAAGCATAAACAAACAAACATCGGGATCAAATAACTTTGTTTTATTGATAACTAAACTGTTCATGATGATTTCAAGCACAAATGTTACAACCACGTTGTTATCAGTCTGGGCTTGGCGCACGTTGATGTTGAAAGTTCTGACGTGTGCGGCTTGTTGTTGCTGCTGAGGCTGCTGCTGCTGGGGCTCTTGTTTCACCACCCTGTTCGGGCACATGTTCGCAAAGTGGTTAGGATCACCACATGTGAAGCAAACTCGGGCGTTGACCGCGGGTGCCTGAGCTGCTTGTTGGCCTTGCGGGGCTGGGAGCAGAGCTTGATGAGCAGTGGCAGGAGCTGTGGTGTTGCGGGGACCAGTACGGCAGTTGGCAGTAAAGTGGTCGTACATGTTGCAGTGAGCGCAGAAACGATAGGCGAGACCCACCGGATGGTGATAAGAGCAGGTTGGGCAAACCGGGTGGGGGCCTGTGTATGCACGTTTTGCCGGTGGTGCATAAGTAGTTGGTGCTGGACGGTGATGGTGCTGCTGCTGGACCGGTACGGCCTGGAGAGGAGCAGCAGTGGTGGTGACAACACAGTTCTTGTTGTTGGAGCTGCTGTTGTTGTTGTTCTTTCTTCGGCGTGAGGACTTTGATGGTTGAGCGGCAGCAGGTTCGGCAGTTGGAGCGGCGGTGGTAGCTTGATGCAGGTGCTTCAAAGTTTTATCCCAGACACCAGCCTTGACCCGCTTGTCGTTGATTTCAGCGGCCAGCAAGTAGGTCTCTTCGATCGTCTTAGTCTTAGCCGCTTGCACGAAATCTGCAACACAGTCAGGCAGGGCTCGGATATACTTCTTGATTGCCATGTCTGGAGTCTTGACTTGATCGGGACAAATAATGTTGAGCTGTTTGAAGCGAGTAGTGAGAGCAGCATTTTCACCTTCCTTCTGCTTTATGTGCCAGAATTCATCTTCTAACTTTTAGCGCTCAAGAGGAGGGCAGAATTCTTCCAGCATGACCTCCTTGAGTTCGTCCCACGACAGACTGTAGGCTGCATCGTTCCCTCGTTTGTTTCTCTCA
Source organism: Helianthus annuus (assembly GCF_002127325.2). Taxonomy (NCBI): domain Eukaryota; kingdom Viridiplantae; phylum Streptophyta; class Magnoliopsida; order Asterales; family Asteraceae; genus Helianthus; species Helianthus annuus. The sequence goes on from NC_035438.2 coordinate 39,442,173, forward strand.
GCCGTCCACCAATCTAGTGCGCGGGACTGGAAGACGCTGGTAGCATTTAGAGTGCGGAGCTCGTCTGGGCAACCACTCTGTCGTAGAGTGACCTCAATGGAATCAAACCATTGGAACAGCGCTGTAGGCCCTTCCTTGCCAGTGAATTCCTTTGGCCCACAAGACTTGAATTGCTTGAAACTGAAGGGAGCTTTGGTAGTAGCTTTAGGAGCTTCGGTTCTCGACTCCTCAGATGATTTGCTGACGTTCTCGTAGACATCACTCACGGCTTTTGCTACTTGTTTAGCGATGATAGCAGCAAGACGTTTGTCTCTCTTTTCTTGACGAGAAAGTGATGGGTGGCGGGATCCAGACGACATTGTCTGCAATAGACATCATCACAGGACTCTTCACAATGTATTCGAGTCTCACCTCACACATTTGCTACTTACTAAAGCTTAGGAACACGCAATGTAACAGGTATCACATAGATTCATTGGCACATAATCACAGATTCACATAAGCACAGAAGCATATAAGCACATAAGCACGTAGAGCACATAATCCACCAAAGCACAAAATCATTTAATTGCAAGAGGCAGTCAGAATACAGAAACCTATCATTCACAGTTTGCGAGTGTTCGAATATAGCGATCGTGTTTTAGTATATCGAGTATAGGCGTATAACGTAACATATAGTCGTCCACAATTCAGTGATTTGTTAACGTTTTGAGTTAGGAATGCAGTGCGTGTCGTACGTGCCGATCGAAGTGAAAGCAAAAATCGAGTAAATCCCCAAAACATATAGGCACATAAAATCGACGAATCATCAGAGTCGGCAGTTGCGGGCTCAGAATCGAAACACATAAAAATCGAGAAGTAGGTTGTCTGCGGCTATTAGAATTTGACTAACCAAAGTGGTTCGACTATTCTTAAGGACTTGTTGTGCACACTTGACCTACAGGGTAGTACCTTTGCCTCGATTCTTGGGCGTTGAGCACGCGTCCCGTTAGTCATATCGTGACTTCAGGTCATTGGAGTCCGTCGAGACCTTGGTGAGAGTTTTGTAAAAACCAAATAAAGGTCGGAACGAGTCGTCAAGGTTAGGGTTTCACCCCTGGCTTAACAACTTCACTCCTGTTTTTAATAAAGTAGAGGAGATTATTCATCAAAATATGGATTTCACTCCTGATTTGGTATAATTCTCCCTGTTGGTAATTAAAATGCGGGTTGATCAAGTAGATTTTAGTCGAGAGTTTGCGGTTTTCACACCTAATCTCGACTAAATCGCTTCTTCATTATTGAAAATTCGAGTGCAGTGATAGTGTAACGTAGGCGAGAATGGCGAAGAATAGCAGTAAGCCCATACATAGTCCCTACTGGACATGCACGAGTCGATCTGTTGGGTCCTAACTATAGACTAGGTCTCTAAGACATCGGCCTGGACTAGGTCGAGTCTTGCCTAATTCCCTATAGTTATGGATCTGATACCAATCTGTCACACCCCAACTGATGGCGGAATCATCGGGGCATGACACTGAGCGAAACAGATTGTCCAGAAGTTTCGATAACAATTATCATTACCAATTAATTTAAAGTAACATGTCCCATACCATGTCTCAAAAGATAAACAAATTATTACAGACAAAATCTAGGCAAATATTTCTATTCCGACAACTCAGATTTTACAAATTGCCCAATTGTTTATCTGCTTCTAGAGACTCTTGATTTCATTAGTACAGACAACTATTTGTTGGCCTCTAGAAACTTATTCTAGCCTCTCTTTCCTAGCAGATAAGCGTCCTAAACACCTGTCACATACGTTAAAATAAAAGTCAATACACATAGTGTAAAGGGGAGCATACAAGTTTGATAATAGCATATAGAGTTCGAAATAGTTTACGCATAACCAGCACGTACACAGAGGAAAATGAAGCATGTTAATTATCGACATGGATCTATCGATACCAATGACTGCGGGTTGACTGCCCAAGGCAGTTCGTAATCCATGCAAATAATTGTCCTTAACAACCCCCGTGTGAACGGGTGCTGAGTCCAAACTATAGTACTATCGTTGCTAAGGCAGGTAGACATCATTCCATGTGTAAACATAACAAACAAGCATTCATAAGCCGCGTATAACATGCATTAATGGTTAGCGTTCAAATAGTATTGAGTAGTGTGTTCGTTGTGATTTGAATATTCGTACGTATGTAATACCCAAAAATGCGTAAGGCAAAAAGGGATCGAGTATACTCACAGCGGTTGATGGATTGAAGGGAGCGTTGAGAGTAGGGTTAGCCTAAATAGAATGATAGCGTAACGATAAGTGTCACGTAAAAACGATACAAGTGTTCTGCAGGTCGGATAGCTGTTCGGTCAGATGGAAATCCAGTCGGACAGCTGATCGTGTAGTGACAATCCGGTCGGACAGTTGTCCGGTCGGACGGTAGTCCGATCGGATGGCTGTTCGAGTGGATTGTTTCTTCCTTTGAGAAGGATGTGTTTGTGTATGATGAATTGACTTTTTGAGGTTTTCGTCGTAACATTTTGAAAACATTGAAGTATCTCTACCTTTCAAGTCGGTCGATCGGACGGTCAGTCGTGCGGGCGACAATCCGCTCAGATGATTTATCCGGTCGGACGGCGACTCGAGTGGTGAGGTTACTTAGTGAGAACAAATCCGCAGCAGGTTGTCACTCGGTTGGACAGCAGTCTGGTCGGGTGACATGCTTAGTGCATTGAACATGCTGAAAATTGTTTAAGTCCAAGTATCTCATGATACGAAGAGTAATCCGGTCGGATGGTAGTCCGATCGGATAGTAATTCGTTCAACACTCAGACTTCTGATACAATTGGTTAAGTGTGGGACCCAAGGTACAAGTTGCTCGGACAGCCGGCCGCTCGGATGGCTTATCCGTTCGGACAGTAGTCCGGTCGGATAGCACTCCGTCTCGGTCGTTCCGTTCGTCTTTCACTTAGCTGTTTTGTTTGTTTGCCGTTTTATCGAGACGTTTTGACAATGTGTTAACCAACCGAAACTCATCTTGACCCGAGTGGCCCGATCAAACAGGAATCACCCTAGTTCGACCAATTAACCGGTTCAAGAAGGTTGTTCTTGTTTAACGCGAAGTCGGTGGTCTCGTGAGTAGAATCCAGATTTTGAACTAGCACAACACTAAGAATGAGCAGGAGACTAGAACAAGATCCGATTCTATCGGTTTTGAGTGCATTTAGTGTAAAAGAGTTGAAAGAAAGTTAAAAACCATCTTTCAATCCTTTTTCACCATGATTATGTCTAGATCTATGCAAGATCTTTGTGTATTTCTGTGGAAATCGATTGGATCTAAGTTGTTCTTGATGGATTGAAGCCAAAACATGAAGTTCTCAAGAACACCATGATGACATCATCCTAGGACACCTCAAATTTAGTGATTTTATGGTTAAAAGTTAAGATTCAAAAGATAGAAAGGTGTAGAAGTGCGTGTAGATCAAGAAAGTACAAGATTTAGGACGAGATCTTACCGGAATCGAGAGAAATCGAAGAAGAGGTGGGGAGCACGAGCTGTTCGGACGTCAGATGCCAAAAGTAGAAAGTTTGAGAGTGACATGGGGTATTTATAGGGTTACCTAAAGAGGAAAGGGTCGGCCGGTCGGATGGCATCTCGCCCGGATGACAGTCCGGTCGGATGTCATCTTGGTCGGATGACATATGGCACCAGATCAAGTGACAGCCCGGTCGGATGGCACTTGGTTCGGATGTTTGGCGTGACGATTTTTTGCTGTTTCGATTTCAATTGAGATCGATGCGAATGCGATAGAGTTTCCTATTCAAATTACTTTTAATCCCAACTACTCATATCTCGCACTATCTCTTCTCCACTAATTATCATAATTCGATTTCGATTGAGTTCGATTGCATTTTCGATTGATTACCACGCATAATATAAGTAAACACGCACAAGTAACACATAAGGCACACACACACGTATAATAAACACCACAGTTGCATTATTCGAGTTTGCGAGCACGATGACGATTTGATTAGTTCGTTTAGCGTTTAGTTAACTTTATCGCATTGTCACTTCCTATTATTCACAGTCGTAAAGCGATTCGTAATGATAAATATACTTCGATTACTGCGACTTTAATTGATTACTCCACATAATACAACTAACGTAATACATAAAATGGACTAACTACGAGTCAAAGAAGTCAAAACAGGAATTGAGCAAGGAGAGACAGATTGCAATTAACCATCTTTTCTTCCTTTGACTTCAATCTTGACTTTGACTTTGACTTCTGGAACACTGGGGTGTTACACAAACGAACACAAACAATCGTTCATGAACAAAATATATAATACACCGACACTTATTAGATATTTAATTTGTCAGAATTTTGAAGTATTTAAATAAATATAAAAACTAAAAACACTAATGAACTATCGAACACAAACGAATACGTTACTGAACGTTCACGAACATAAACGAACGAACACGACCTCTGTTCATGTTTGTTCATTTAACTAAACGAACGAAATTTCTTGTTCGTGTTCGTTTGTTTAATAAATGAACGAACACAAACAAACTTCCTGCTGAACGGTTCACGAACTGTTCGCCGAACGTTTGGTTCAGTTGCAGCCCTACCCCCAAATAATCAGACTTGGGTCAATAATACTTAGACTTGGGGTTTTTTGCTAAATTATAATCATATTGATTGGAAGCTAGCAAAAAGGTAAATACTCTTAACTGATTTTAGTTTTTAAACTTGGGATGGCGAATAAGAACTTGGAGCGGGTATTAGATAAATGAGCCGCCTATGATTGCTTATAAATGTAAGAACTCGGTTTAATGCGTTTTACTTAAAAACTGAAACGATTGGGGGTTATTGGTACCGTGTCCGGACGTCCCGACTCATGAACTGTTATGGTCATATGGAATAACATGCTGGGGTAGGCATATCGACTGTAAGACATGTTTTATTCAACTTTGGTGTGTACCCTTAATCATTATAGCACTGAAAATGACCGGCTCTGATCTCTGGTTCCCGTTTGTATGACAAGTGTGTAAATCTGGTGACAAGAATAAATCCCAAAAAATATTAATTGATTACCTACGGGTTTTCTATATGTATAAAACTCTTTTTGAAAAACTGTTTTCAAAACAAGTCAGTTAATTGTATTTACCAGCAAAAACTGACGTATTTTTAAAAGATTGAACCGTAGGTGACGAACCTTATTTTCAATAGGCTGGAAATCCGGGTCGGCTAGGATGAAGGCTAAGGAATTTGCCACTCCTCAAGCTTAAGGCCTACGATGTCTAAAGCTCTGTTTATTAGATCCCGCCTGTGGGCTTATACTGAAACGCTTGTACAACTTTTATTATATATTCAGACTCTCATTAAATGAATATTTTTACTCTAATACTTCCGTTGCATATTATTAAATTGTGGTACTGTTATCCAGCCGTCACGACCTATCCGGGCCCACCAGGAATCGAGGTGTGACATTTACCATTTTGTCCATTTTTTCTCTTTACAAAATTATGCCTATAAGTAAAACTAAAACATTTTACCATTTTGTAAATTATGGTTTATTAAAGACTGGATTAAAAAAGGCATTTAAATCAAAATAAAAAAACACCAACTTGCTAATAGAAAATAAACATACACCTTTATTACGGAAAATACCATCATGTGCAAAAAGTCTTGTAAGTTCCCCAAAGCTAGTTGTTTAGGAGGTTGTATTGGTACTAAACTTGTGTGTTAAGCAAAGTATCGCATCCACTCGAAACATTTCTCATAGTCCAAATTCCTCAGCATCATATTTTAGAGATACACCATTGGATGGTTCAGAAAACTCGACACTAAATGCAAGTGATAATTGGCGCCCTATCGCTTGAACGTGAGCCAAATTGAAAAAAAAGAGTAATTTTAATCGGCTATTCGAAGAACATAGCCTTTAAATTATTAGTTAAAAATATTAGGAATAATATACTGACCATATATAGTATTTGTCATCTGCTGCTTGTACCTAAACCCGACCTAACAATTCAATTTGCAAAAAGCCACCAATACAGACTACAGGCTCAGGCTACTTGAACCTTTGTAAGCGACTTTCCTATTGCCATAAAGTTTGTTTATGAATATATCAAAAGATACACACACAAGTGAAAGATGGTGTAAGGTCGTAAGCATAGTGTTTAACGTGGTAGGACGACTACCCTGGCTGGTTGGATAATTAACCGGTCAAAACGGTTATGGTCAAAATAGGAGTGCAGCCCAGGCCGGGCTGTGTTATAGCATGACATTTTTCGCCAGTTTTCTAACATTTGACTATAATAACTAAAATATTTGATTAATGAATGCTTTTTTTAATATAGCATAAAAAACACACTTTTTTTAGTTTTTCTATATGACTCTTTTGATCTGTTACACATAAACATAACTCAAACTGACTCATTTATAAGAATACATGACAAAAATGGCACATATACTATATTTTCATATTTGGATAACTCTATTTAAATAAATTTTAAAACCTGTAGCTTAAGGATATCTCAGTTTCAATAGACATTTTTTGCATGTATGACACATTCGGATGACTTTCTACCTATTTGACCCGTATCGTTCTTAGAATTCTTGACCCCTTTTGAGATAAAAATGTAACCCAAATCAACCCATTAAGAAATAAACAAGTTGTAATTGTCACATCAGCTTTTAAATGTAGGACCGGTTTTGACTCCAAAACGATTGCGAAACGTACGTGTAACGTGCGGAATCCGTACACGAACGCGACCGAACACACGAGACGTAATATAATCTGTGATTCTATTGATCAAATCTGAAAATGTACAAGAACCTGAATCACGATGTCACTTTCTCTCTCTAGTTTCTCTCTCTAGCTCCTATCTTCTCCAAAGCTCTAAAGTGACCAAAGTTGCAAAAGTCCCTAAACTAAACATAACCTCCCTATTTATAGGCCTTGGCTTTTAATGAGATTTCTCATTAATTACAATATTGCCACCTTGCCTATTTGTCTAGATATTACAATATAACGACTCGTATTCTTCTATCTCTCGCTACGGCTCGGATTGACAAAGGCTATAGACATAAATGTACTAACAGACTCCCCCTTGGATATTGCCGCAGTCAATCTCGTAGCGTCTTGTCTTTCTCTCTTTGAGTCTTCTTGAAGCTTTAACACTTTTTCATCAACGTAGACTCTCTCTTGTTTGAACAGAATCCCCGTGGATCTGTCTTCAGCTTCAGCTTCTCCTTTCTGTAAACTCTTTTCTTCATAAGGCTCCCCCTTTCGTCAAGCTTCCGTGCTTTGGGATCCACACCTTGCTTTCCGTATACAAGCTCTTTCAGGATAGTTTCCTGGCTTCTCGAATCCACGCTTCCTTTTGCGTTGAGCTCGTCTTCAGACTCCCCCTTAGACTCGGCTTTCGGGATCGTAGTCTGGTATAACATCTGCAACACTCAGACATTTATAAGTAACAACGTTTTGAACATTCAGTTTTCCAGAAATCGTAATCTGGCACTTTTCAACTCTCTAAATCACTCCCCCTATCAACAATCTTTACAGATTTGGCAGTGTTAAAGAATCCAACTCCCTCACAGTTAATCATCCAAGTCCAAATTAATGACCTTGGAGATATCACAAACTGTTTTTGAAATTTTTGTTTTTTTTTAATATCAAATTTCAAATTAATGAACTTGTTTTATTTTCAGAAACACAATCAGCTTACTCAGATTTTAAAACTCAGCATGTCAGACATCGGTTGTCAAAATAACGCAGAAATCAAAATCTTTTTGTATTTTCTGAAAAATATAAAGCAATAAGAAATATGTACAAACATATTTACAAATAATATTTTTGTTTGAGTATGCGTCAGAGGATCATATCAGTTTTTGACAAATTACAAGTACCGTTGAGCTTAATTACACATTAAGAACTAAACAATTCACTTAGATTGTCGATATACTGATCCACTTAAATTTTCATACAAATTTCAACTAATTCAGGATACGATTTAGGTGTTTTAAGAACTTAAACTCATTCATGTGTCCCACCTCTTGAATATACTCCCGTATCCAGAATCTCAATATTCAGTCTTACAGGTGATTATACTACAATGATATCTGTACATAAATTAGGTATGCGAGGGCCGAGGGATCTCAGATCGATACTTCCGTATGCGCAGAGAGATATCAGCTTCGACTTTTCAATATGTCCCCTTTAGAGGATCTTTTAGTTACAACAGCAGCGACTATCTATTTTATTGTTTCATCTGCATGCTGAGGGTTTATGCTATGTTTCAACCATTTGGTGAAAGTATTATCCAAGGACTAGGTCAGAACTTCCGTTCAGCAGAAGTCCCGGAATAATACCCCAGACATCATTGAGTATAAAAACCTAGTATATCAGAATACGAGACCTTTCAAACGAGATTTCAGGGGTTACCTATATATCCAAGTAGCGTTCCCCACGAAATAAGCAAGTGTTTGAATTTAGGTTTATATCCCGAAAAAGCTTACTAAGTGTATAAAAACCTATCAACATATCATCAGTGATACTGTTTAAACACTTTTTAGTTCTTTACAATTCTTTAGCATACTATAACTGTCTACTGATGTATTATCATTTCCTCTTTTTTTTACGCAACAACTCAAATTTTTGAATTTTATCATGTTTTTGGCTTTTTCAAATTTTCTAATGTTTTTGTATTTTCTGACAATTTTTCTCCCCCTAAAATGCAAAATCATTAAAAGAAATTTGACAACACGATACTGATAGCTTTGTCTCGCCATCCATGTTCTGCTAATCATGCACTGAATTACACTAAAAACAGTAATTACCCCCATGATTTAAAACACATTGATTTTTACAGTTTGAAAACCGTTTTTCAATCTGATGAATGTAATCATGTTTGTTCAGCCGTGAGGGTTTCGGCGTATTCAATCAACACATATTTTTGAAATTTTCTATTTTAACAAACTAAAAACATATTTTGGTTTTTAATTTTTCAAATTTTTAGGGTTTTGAAATATTGTTTATTTATGTACAGGAAACACATAAACTCCCTGTTTCAACCAACACAGGGTCCAGCAGCCTCTTCCTCCTCTCCAAGTACCAGGCTGCTCCTGTTTTGATTCTCACAGTCGTTGGTTCCGATGAGCACCTGCACATTTATACAATTTGATTATTTGAACAATTTAGCCCAGGTCTGTTGGACCTTAGGCATTTCAACACAATAATTTTCATTCAATTTTGGAAATTCTTTGTCATTTAAAACTTTTTCAGCTTTGATTTCAAATTTCACATCTTTTACCAACAACACTTGTTTCTTAGCACTCCATACTTGATCTTTCGGAGTACCTCTTTTGTAAAAGTTCGTCTCTTTTTGAAACTTTTGGTTTTGAACAACATTTTTAGCTTTCCAAAACTCTTGAGGTTTTGTCATATCAACAGATGTTCTCCAACTCTATGTTGTTCTGAATCTAGGTGTGTGAGGATTCCAAGTCTGTCTTGAATCGAACCTTTTCAGATTTGATTTCCAGTTTTGATTTGAAGCAAACTTGTTTGTATTATACCTCCAAGTTTGTCTCGAATCAAATCTGGTTGACCTGGGTTTCACACTCTCAGATTTCTGTTTTTCAACATCAACAGGCTTTGATTTTGGACACTTTCGTGCAACATGTCCAATTTGATCACACTTAAAACACACTTTCTTTGAAACATCCTTGGCCTGTTGTTGTTTCTTTTTCAAAGCATCAAACTCCTCATTAGACTGTTGTCCAATTTTGAGTTTTTCCTCTTCTTTCAAACTTTTCCCTTGAACAAAATTCATCTTTTGTTGCAAATTTGATTTTTCATTTTGTTTCCAGTTCTGTTTCCTTTTATAACCCAAACCAGCCTTCATGTTTTTCTTCTTAAAACCAGGTTTGTTATAAAAAGATTTATAACCTTTACCAGCAAACTTCGGAATCTCAGACTTTTCAATCTCAACCATTTTGAAAACTTTATCAACCTTTTGTGAAATCACATTCTGAATCGGGAATACAGCATCTAAGAATAATTTGTCCGATCCAATCATGGTATAAACCAATCCCTTTGAATCATCATTCAAATTTTTCTCAGATTTTGTGTTTTTCAGATAACCATCATAAAGATTTCCTTCATCTTCATCCTGTGATTCAGACTTACCTTTTGCAGACTCATCTTTCAAAACACTATCAACCACCTTACTTACCACCTCTGAATCATCAGCATCATCAGATTTGGTGTAAGTCACATCGATACTTTCAGGTAATTGGTCAGCTATGTTCAAACCCTTTGCCACCTTTTCCTCATCATAAAAAGTATAATTGTTTCTCAATGGTGGTGGTACCTGATGAAATTCTTAACCAATACCCTTTTTGCAATTATTAGTATCTTTGTCATCTGGTGTGATGTTGAAAATGCGTTCGAGAATGTACGAAGAGTTATGATAACTTTGAAGTTTTGTAACAATCTTTTCTTTTTCAGCCAAGACTTGTTTAAGGTTAGCAATTTCATCAACACACTTGTTCAATTCAATTTGCTTTTCTTTAAACTTTCTTTCATACATTTCTTTAGTGACTAAAGTTTCAGACAATCTTTGATCAAAACTTTTGACTTGGCTTTTCAAAGTATCATAAGCCTCTTGTACTCTCTGACTCGACCATTTTAAAGAATCATACTGTTTTTGTAAATCTTGAAATTTAGATTCTTTTTCAACACAAGCAACACATTTTGCTATACACTTTTCTTTCAACACCTTATTTTCTTCTTCAAGACCATGACATTTTAGTGTTAGCTTTTCGACTTTTAATTTCAAAATTTCTTCTGTTTTAACCATTTCTTTACATTTCGTTTTGAAAACATTTTCAAATTTGGTTGCTTCAATTTCTTTTTTTTATTATCTTTTCTTTTTCAATACAGGCTTTGCATATTTCTATGCAATTCCTGCACTTGTTTTCATGTTTATCAACAATTTCAACATTCGATAGATCAGAAGATTTTCTTACCTCAATCTCTTTCAGCACCAATTCTTCTGTTTCAGCTTTCTTTTCCTCTCTGTTCTCTTCTTTTCCTTCTTTCTATTCTTCTTCAGCTTTCTGATCCTTTTCAACAGCAATCTTCACAACAGTCTTTACTTCTTCAATCATCTTCTTCAATTCTTCTTCTTTTCTCTTCTTCATTTCTACCACCTTCGGTAGACTTGCTTCACAAACCTCTCTTATTTTCTTTTCCAAATCAGGCAGATAAGCTTTATCAGATAACCATCGTGTGTTGAAAGTAGCCTTCCTTGGAAGCAAATTTGTTACAGCTTCAAAATCCACTTTTGATGGGTCAACAACTGGATTACCCCGTGGATCCATGTAACATTCCAATTCTTCATTCCATCGTTTGGCTCTCTGGGCTTCTTTGAAAGGTTCATTTAATTTTCCAATTTCCCATCTTGCATAGTCGACTTTCCACCATCTATCAGGATCAGCATCAGCAACAAAAGCATACCCAACAGCATCTTCTTCAGGTAAAACTTCTTTGCTCTAATCGTATCCTTCATCGTCGTAGATAACTGCAAGAGCCCTTGATTTTTCTTCTGACTGTTTTAATCTTGGTGGCTCAGACTTGTTCTGATGGTAAATCGCTTTCTTGTAGTAATCTTCGTTGAATGGGTTCTCAGAATTATCAGCAGCATACGCATTTCTACACTCGCGCTTGAAGTGACCTTTTTGTTTGCATTTGAAGCATGTCACTTTGGATTTATCAAATCCCAGTTTGGTAGTTGGTCCACCAATTGACTTTCTCCCCATGATTTCCATGAACCTCTGTGCTCGACGAACCGCACTGGCCATGCACCATCTTATGTCCATTAGTTCCATCTCCTCGGGGTCTAATTGATCATAATCTTCTTTCGTCAAATTGGTATTACCAATCTTCCCTGCAACGAGGCTTTCACACGATTCAAGTACAGATGCCAAGAAAACCATCTGTTGTTTCGCCGACTCTTCGCTGAAATTCTGCCCATTCTTCAAATCAACTGCGATATTACACTGGAATAGATTCTTCGAAGCAGATTGGTCTGAAGTGTTTGAAGAAGATCCACTGTGAAAACCACTGTGAAGACTTTCATTGTTCACTGAGCTTGAACTTTCAGCAGAAAACGCTGTTCTTGGAGATCCAGCCTGTGGTGCATTTCCTCTGTAGTAAAGTTCCACATTCTGCTGATAAGCTGGACTGTTAACTTTGGATCTTTTTATCTCTAACTCATGGCTTTCAAGCCTTTCAATCAGCAAATCCACTTTTAAATCATCAGGCTTGATTGTATTTTTCAGCATTAGAGCAAAGTATTGCCAATCTTGATCATTTGGCAATGAATCAAACAATTTATCCACCATCTCTTCTTCAAAATATTTGATTTCATGTCTGGCCAGCTCCATTTTCAGATGTCCAAATCTCTCAATCATTTTGCAAACAGATTCATTTTTCATACAACTGAATAAATCAAACTCTTTACGCAACAATTTCTTTTTGTTTTTGACAATTTCATTACTCCCTATACACTTTTTCCCTAACGCTTCCCACAAACTCTTTGAAGTTTTCTCTTGTTCAAGTAACGAGATAATATCCTCTCTCACTGACTGTTTGATTAATGTGATCATTTTATATTCAGCTACAACATTTTTTATGTCAATGTCAGTGAAATCTTTTGGATCTATCAACTCTCCTCCCTCTTTCACTGGTTCAATGTATCCATTTGTCAATTTTAACCAGCTTTCAGGAACGAAAGCTTTTACCCAACCCTCAAATCTGTTTTTCCACCAGTTATAATCTTCAACTTTCATTAACTTTGGTGGCTTCTGTTGGCTTCCGTACATGTTCTCAAACTTCAAATTCTCTGAAATCTCTCTTGAATATTCTTTCAATTTAGATCTTCTATCTGTCGATTCGGAAGTGAACGCGTTGTAAAATGTGTTGTAGAACTCTTCACCGTTGTTTGACATCTCTAATCACCTTGAATGTCTCGAATTACCTGAATCACAAACACACAAACACTTATCAGTTTAAACACTTATCAAACAACTAACTCAAAATAATACTCGAACTGGTGAATATTCTGTGCGAGACTGAAGGTTAACAGACTGTGCAGACTGAACTTGATGCGAACCGAGATTTAATTTGTCAAACCGTACGAAGTGCTATGACCCGGATCAATATTCAAATGATCTTTTCCAATGACCTGACAAGGTTCAAATGAACTGGACCACCTCTTTTGAACTGATATGCTTTGAACTTGGGCCAAAAACGGTTTATTTATTAATAAATGGGCCGCTTGTTAAGAGTTCACACACTATGGTATATTAGTACCTCATTGGACCGATGACTTTGACCAACAAGTATTATTTGGCCATTAACTGTTTTTTTATCAAAATCTTATTTGGTTGTGAATTATCACTAACAACCGACAAACTGAATGAGTGATTTGGTAGCTAACAACAACTTGAAATCTTTTGGGCCGCCAATTTCCACTAACAGCCGACAAACTGATCTATTGGGCCGCCATAAAAGTGTATCGGTTTAAACAATGTTAACTGTTCAACTCATTTGGCCGACAACTTTAATTACTCTTCAATTCTCATTGGGCCGCTCAGCTTTAATCACGTGAACAACTGAGCCACTTTCAAACAGGAATCGTGTTTCAAACGGTTGGAATCTTTCAAACGGTCACACCTTCAAACTGTCACAACCTCAAACGGTCATGCAATTTTCAAACGGTAGTCATGTTTAAACTGTCAGGTCAATTTCGTTCAAACGGTCACCATTTTTCAAACGGAAGTCATGTTCAAACGATACACTTCAAACGGAATACATGTTTTCAAACGATAGGACAGCTTCAAACGGTCAGTTCAAACGGGAACCCAAATTTCAAACGGGCAGTCGCTGATTCAAACGGAATCGGACCAAAAAAACTCGAATTTCTCCTAATCGGCTAGGAGTTTGAATCTGAAATTTGGTAGGGTTGTAGATCAGGTGTTTTCGCACAACATATCAAAAAATCAGACGATTTGGACCGTAAAAACCTGTTCAATTTGACGATTTTCAGTAAAAAATGTGAAAAATATGAAAAAGATGAAGAAGTAGATGAAATTCGGATCTGAATCTGATAATTTTCTGCTCGGAAATGTGTGATAGATCAGTGCAATCGAGCTCCTGCTCTGATACCACTTGTAGGACCGGTTTTGACTCCGAAACGATTGCGAAACATACGTGTAACGTGCGGAATCCGTGCACGAACGCGACCGAACACACGAGACGTAATATAATCTGTGATTCTATTGATCAAATCTGAAAATGTACAAGAACCTGAATCACGATGTCACTTTCTCTCTCTAGTTTCTCTCTCTAGCTCCTATCTTCTCCAAAGCTCTAAAGTGACCAAAGTTGCAAAAGTCCCTAAACTAAACATAACCTCCCTATTTATAGGCCTTGGCTTTTAATGAGATTTCTCATTAATTACAATATTGTCACCTTGCCTATTTGTCTAGATATTACAATATAGCGACTCGTATTCTTCTATATCTCGCTACGGCTCGGATTGACAAAGGCTATAGACATAAATGTACTAACACTAAATAACTACAAATCTTTCCGGAGCAAAGCACCAGATGCCTAATCCCTTCTTCAAGACCGGAGTTGTCATTTTGGTTGTTATTAAGTCGTCTAAATTTGGTCCCTTGTTTAACAAAACTAGGGTGACCTTGAACATCATCGAACTCAGATAAATTCGACTTGCAATCTTTGTGACAAAGTGTTGGTGCACTATGTCTATTGACTTCGTCTTGAATCGAGTCATGAAATGTAATAGGATAGGATAATCAGTGCTCGAGTTGCTAGAAACTAATTTTCATGTGTTTGTTGGTGATTCCGCTTGAAACAGCCAAAGACATGTTCAAGCGAAATTAACCAGGTTAATTCCGCTTGAAAGTGCCTAGGTTAGTTCAAGCGAAATCACAACATTATAAATAGGGAGCATGTCCGTTTCATTTGAAGCGGAATTAGGTCTTGTATTCGGTAACGAAGTGCTGCCGAATTGTCTCCAGGTGTTGTAATTCTATCAGATTAATACAAGAGACATTATAATTACATCTAGCGTCTGTTTCATTGATTCCGCCTTTGATTCGGATAAACAACTCTTCTGAACGACTCATTCAGGTCGCACAACGATCCTACAAGTGGTATCAGAGCTCAGGAGGAAGAGTTTAGCTTGATATCATCAGTTTTCTGACTTCTACACCTTCTTTTTCAAATTGGACAAGATTTCACGGACAAAATGGACTAAATTTTTCACAGTACATGCGAAACAGTGTTTTAACAAAGCCTTGAGAATATCAGACCTAAATTCGGCTTAAAAGTGACAAAAATGGACAAAAATTGTAATTCCGCTTGAACGAACCTTCTGATTTCGTTTGAAATTAGCAAGTTATTCCGCTTGAAACAACTATTTCGCTTGAAAAGTCTAGCTGATTTCGCTTCAAATCGTAATTCCGCTTGAAATTAGCACCTGATCTCGCTTGAATCAGTAATTTCGCTTGAAAAGTTCAGCTATTCCGCTTCAAAGTATTATTTCGCTTGAAGATTCAGTTTGAAAGTCTAATTTCGCTTGAAGTGTCATCTAGGGATTTCGTTTGAAAGTTGCTATTCCGCTTGAACAAGTGATTTCGCTTCAAGAGTGATTCCGCTTGAGATTCTTATTTCGTTTGAAAGTGGACTTTTTCGTGTCAAGATCATTTTAAGTCAACCGAGTGTCAGTTTATTTCAAGTTGTTTGATATTGTTTAAACTGATTGTGTTTGTTTGACTGTTTGCTCCAGGTTATAATTCAAGAAATTCACATCATGTCTGAAGAAAAAGGCACAACTGAAATTAAAGAGAAAACCAGAGAAGAAATTCTAAGTGAGAAAACTTACAGAGAAAGAAACATTGCTTTGAACAGAATGAATGAGATGCAGGAAGAATATGAGAGTGCTGTTATGAATAAGAGATGGGATAAAAAGAGAGAGTGCTACTTCAACAGGGAAGGTGAACCAGTTGTTCCGAAGAAAGACATAATCTTTGAAGATGTTCTTCTCATAATTCCTCCATCGGCTGAATATTATAGAAATGTTCTAAAAGATGACACGTATGCAAAAAGGCATGAAAAGGAAATCAAATATGCCATGACATCGTGTTTGAGAAAGAGAGATAAAGAGAGAATGAAGAAGAGTGTTGAATAAATGTTGATCAACTTGAAGAAAGCTGCTGACGAAGTAAAAGCTGAAGCTGTTCAAGTTGAGGATGAGAAGAAAGTTGAAGTTGTAAAATAGGAAGATTTGAAAGTAGAGAATGTGAAGGTAGAAGAAAAAGTTGCTGAAAAGGTTGTTGTGAATGTAGAAGTTGAGAAAGCTGTTACTGAAGAACAGCAGATTGTAGAAGATGAGAAGAAAATTGAAAGTTTGGCTGAAGTAAAGAATGAGAATTTGGAATCTGGTGATGCTGGTGATGAAGTTAGTGTTGAAGAAAAGCAGAATGATGCTGATCAGAAGCAGACAGAGACTGCAACAAACACCGAGGTGCCAATCACTGAGGTAAATTCTAATTCTGAAACTCAAATCAAAATCGTTGAACAGTGCAAGAAATGCATGGAAACGTGCAGTGCTTGTACTGAAAAAGACAAACAATTCAAAATAAGAAATCTTGAATTCAATAAAATTGAAGAAGTTTACAAAAATAAATGCAAAGAAATGTTAGAAAACGAAAAAGTTTTAACAGATAATGATGAAAAACTTCTGGAAAAATGTAAAAAGTTAGAAAAAGAAAATGAACTTTTGAAAGAAAATGTTTTGAAAAAGACAGAAGAATGTGACCAAAAGGAAATTGTTTGTCAAGAATGAAGAAAGAATATGATTCAATAAAACTGGCATATCACATTACAAAAGAATCATATGAAAAAGTGAAGGATGAAATGAAATTTGCTCAATCAAGATGAATTATTTATCTGAAACAACTAAAGAGCTTAAGCGAATGTATGAAATAAAACAAGATGTTGTTAATTCCTATATTGAGGATGTTGCTAAGCTAAAGCGACAAATTACTGATTTAGAACAGGACAACAACAAGTTAAAAAGTTATCACGTGTCATCATATGTGCTTGAAAGAATTTTCAATATAAAACCGGGAGATGGTGAGTCTGAGCAAAACAAGAAAGGCATTGGCTCAGAGTTTCATCAAGTTCCACCACCGGAAAAGTTTGCATTTTATGATGTTGAAAAGGTCGAAAAAGCTTTCAACATGGTAGATCAATTGCCAGATAACATTGACATAACCTATTCCAAATCTGATGATTCTAGTGATTCAGCGGTGGTAGGTAAAGTCGTTGAAAGTGTGTTGAAAGAAGAGTCAGTAGATACAGGTAAATCTGAATCACAGGATGAAAATGAAGGTAATTTTTGTGACAACCCTCACTAAACCAGGTTTCCGTACGACTGAATTAATATTTGAATTCTGCTTAATTACTGTGCTTACTTGAAATTATGGATAGACTGCTACTTGAATGCTGATACATGTACATACTTGCGTCATACTCTATTTACTGCCACTACATTATTTACAAGCTGAACCTTAGTGATAAACATGATGCACAAAAGCACAGTAGCACTATGAACGGATAACCTATTGAACGTGCTGTCATAGCCAGCACCAGGCAGATACTGCCTCTAAGGCCTGTATGAGCCAGAGATAGTTACTACACTAGTAGAGAGTGTAGGGATACAAGGGTTGTAGAACTGCGTCTCTAGGAATAAGTTACAATGACTGGATGTGCCTAAAACGTACACTAAAGCACAAAACTCAGCACTTTAATTAACAATTCAGCTTTTAGCTAACTAATAAAGTGCCAAAACATGAGAAAAATGTTACTAGACACTTTCCAAAGTGTCGGGAATAAGTTGTGTCACTAAAATTTATATTAACGACACTTTAAAGCTTTGTTTAACGCTTTAACGGATTACTATCCAACCGAACAACCGGACTTTACCCGGAACATGAAAATATTGCCATTAACAATATTTATCCTTTTCTGAGCCAGTTAGGGTCCCTGAATACCCTAACACCCGCCATAAAGCACAACGCACTACTAACCGGGTTAAGCACTTAACTAACCTAACTAACCTAACTATTATCTAACTAATAGTTGAAAATTAACCAAACTACCCCGCCCCCCAAACCGAATTCGGTCCCCTTGGGGACATACCTTGTACCATGTTGATTAAATTAATCAATTATGTTTAATATCTTGGTAACACAAGATCCATTGGATCATAACCCTAAAGTTTGTCTATAAGTTCAAGTATATGCACATTATGATCATTCACTACACTCATCACCACAACACTCTCCTCACTCTCCCTCTAGAGCTCTCGGCCGAGCACCCACACCTCCAACCATCCGTCTTTCGATTTCTTTCAACACATTTCAAGACCATTCAAACGTTAAGGATCACGTATAAGGAGGCTTGGTGCAATCGGAAGGCGAAGGACCTCACTCTCTTGCTTTTATCCTCTCATTTTACGTCTAGATTCTTCCCTAGCCTCGAGCTAGTAGTAAGTTGCTTGAATCACCTTCTCGAACTATTTTAAGATGGTTAAAATGATTTGTAACGGTTAAAACTCGTAATCTTACAAGTTGATGCAATAAAGTCTACTAAAAACACTAAAAGTTATGGTTAAAAGCTTATATGTTGTGTAAATCATGTAGTATTTGATTTGTGTGGTTATTTGGACTCGATCTATGTTGTGGTAGCTCGGATCGTCATTTAACCCGGGTTGGTCATGATCATGGATCATGACATAAGGTTGTTTTGGAAGTAACAAGGGTTAAAGGATGAAACTCTACCACACACGGACCATGAACTTGTGTAAAAGCGATTTTGTTTGTGAAATAGTGTTTAAAACTAGTAGATCTACGGATCTACAAGGGGTATTTTCAAAGGACTAAGTGTCAAAGAAATCATGTTTTCTAAAGACGGATCTTACACTAACAAGAATGATTTTTAGAACACACAAGTGTGTAAACGCTTGTGTAGCACAAAGATTCGACAAAATAACTATTTTTGTAAAAGATGACGAGAAGTTGTAAAGACGGAATTTCTCTAAAAACGAGGTTTTTACGAGATCGGATTGTTTTATATAAAAATCCGCTAAAAGTGATGGATTTACATCATAGTTTTGGAAAAACTACAAGTTCATGGAATTTTTGCGGTTTACATGTTTATTGACTAGTTTGTTGTTCTGAATATTGTTTTGGTTAAATAAGAAAATGGTTGATTTGATTTATAAAAGAAAATGATACGCTTGAAAGCGTGGCCAACTCCAGTTACAGAGGAAACTCTGGCGAAATTTTTCCAAAAACCTAACACTTAGAATTATTTTCACTATAAGTGTTAGAAATACTTTTCGACATGTTTTCAAATATAAGTTTCGCCACGACTTTATTTACAAAATATCGGAGGTGGGATTTTCACAAAATTAAACATGATAAATATATATTTAGTATATATTTTCATAACAACACTTGTGGAGTTTTATGATTATTTTTGTGAAGTACACATATATTATTTTTAGGGTAAAAATAATATTATCGAATGTTAACGAATCCAAAATAATACGAACGCCTCTACGATAAATACATGAGTTACACCGATAATTATTATTACCACTTGACCGTTAAAACGTAACTTACGCATTTTAAGGAAATATTTATGAACGCGTATTTTTGATAAAGTATTATTTTGGGAAAATCTTATGTTGTTGGACTGTTGTTGGATGAGACCGCTGCGTATGCTATGACGTGGGACGAACTGAAGAACCTGATGCGTGAAAGATATTGCTCGAGGGCAGAAGTCCAGAGATTGGAGACAGAACTGTGGAACTTGAAAATGGAAGGACCAAAGATAGCGGAGTATGTGCAGAGATTTAACGAATTATCACAAGTTGCCTTACTCCTGGGGACACCAGAGTTTAAGAGAATTGAACAGTTCATAAGGGGATTGGCGCCTCAGATTCTAAGCCTGGTAACAGCATTAAAACTGTCAACGATCACTGAGGCTATCAACATAAGCATAGCACTCACAGAAGAAGCAGTTAGACAAGGAGAGTTTTCCACTGCGAAGGAGAAAAAGGAGACTGCTATAAAGGCATCTGGGGATAACAAGAGGAAGCTCGTAAATTTTAAGATGGTTACTCAGGTGAGTAACAAGAAGAAGGCCAAAAAGGGAAAGGATTACAAGGGTATCCTACCTAAGTGCGACAATTGTTTACGTTATCATGTCGGGCGATGCAAATATGGAAATTGTGGTAACTGTGGCAAGGTGGGACATGTCAAGGAGACTTGTTGGCAAAATGCTGAACATAGTAATGGGGACCAAGACGGTAGTGAGGATCACGAAGAGGACAACGACAATAGCAATTATCAAAGTAGAATGAGCGATAAACAGAAACGTACTCAAAGTTGTTTTAACTGTGGAAGCAAAAAGCATTTTAGAAAATATTGCCCTAAAAACAATCAGGCACACGGATGAAAACTCCCCACCGAAGCTAGGGAGACACGCCAGGGATTCAAGCATGGAAATCGGTATGTTCCATAGTACCCAACGTTATGCGTCTGTACTACTTGATACTGTAACAAATTGTACGATTCACACTTCTAGAGTTTGAGAGTATAATTGGTTTAAGTAGCAAGTGAGTAGTTATTCCAGTACCCATTAGAGCTAGCTTAGGGGAAGCTAGTGGAAGCCAATGCAGCAACTGGAATCGGCACAATAGAACCCGGAAGGCGTAAGTTTACGCTAGATCTAATGCCAGTTGAGTTGGGAAGCTTCAACGTGGTAAATGGAGGTATTAGTTGGCAAACGATCGAGCGGAGGTTGATATCCGCACCTCGAGGACGGATGAAGGAATGATTGTGACACACGAAGCAGGATACGCCACCACCGATCACGAATTACATATGGCACGAAAGTTGTTGTGGGAAGGATGTGTTGCTTCCTGGCTCATGTCGGGGACAAGGGAGCCGAAGAACTAAAACTTAACGATACCCCCGTGATCGGAGTATACCCTGAAGTCTTCCTCGAAGACTTGCCAGAGTAATCTCCCCGACAAGTCGAATTTTTGCATCAATCTGATTTCCAGGCCACGTGCCTGTAGCCCAAGGCACCTCGAGCGACTTACACCTTCGGAGATGCAAGGATTGACAGTGCAACCTCAGTGGTTGATAGAGAAGGAAGATAACAGACCAAAACTTTTGTTTTGGATAACCGCAGTTCTGCTCGCCAAAAGAAAGGACGAGTAACTTCCAAATGATCAGGAGCCGAACGGGCTAACATACCAGAGTCGGTGGCTTTTGCTGAAGACTAATGAACTTCTTACACAACTGACTATGATGATCCAACTACTACTATACGACTGATCGACGATCAAACATTGTCAGCAGAGAAATTCAGGGAATATACCAGGATGAAATTGTGGGACAATGATTGTGCTTAGACATAAACAAAATGCTGCATCCTACACAATGTATAAGTCGGATCCACACATGGTGCGGAATCCGGAGGAACTAGAGGCCTTACAATCTAGGAACCATATCTGTCAACTCAATCAAACGTTACCAACTTGACAAACTTGTCATTTCGTACTTAAATTTGCTTCCGTTGAAGTCTTCACTCTTACTCCTAACGAGTAGATATTGCGTTTCTACTCCCCTCAAGGTAGTTGCATCACGTGATTTCCTTCGCTGAGAGCGAACACATGTTTGTTTCGAATACTTGGTCGTTTCTTCAATATAGCAAACACACATTGCTCCATTTTCCTGGAAACTTATTTGCCACACATGCACCTTTGCTACGCATGCGGTTCCATTTCGAATAAACGTTTCATTAAAGCTCCGATATTACGTTGCTAAATCTAAACACTGGTTTGTGATTCGAATGATCTACATTCTTGTCATTGTTGACTCTTTTGTTATCAAGTCAATACATTTTCTTGCAACTGCTTTCTTTCAAGTTACAGGTCTGCTATCGTGCCAAGATTCCCTTGTTGATATGTACGATTATTGTTGGGTTACATTGAAACTAAGTTCGATTGCTTAAACTTATCTAGTTCCCATGTTTGATTTAAGACACCATATGATGTATTGAGGGCATCATATTCTAATACTTTGGCATAGATCCTTTTGCTTCGAGTCATGGTAGACTTGTTTGGTCTATGACTCCCCCAAATCGTTGCTTGACTTTGATACCTTGCGGTGATACTTTCACAGAACTGAAGCTTGCGCTAATTTGGTTACGCACCTCATACCCGGATTTAATTGTTTATTGACTCGCTCTAAATCCGTTTGCTTATCACGATTAAATCGGTCTCAACACAACTGGGTGTCAAAACAATGGTGCATAGATTCATTTCATAAGCACCAGGTACCTCCTAACGATTCTTTCGTTGTCAATCAAATGCCTTGCAATACTTATTACTTTTCATCTTCGATTGGAAACAATGGTTCTTTAATGTTACATATTTAATTGGGAAACTCTGTAACATGGCATAAGTCAAATCTTCATATTGTTTCGGTACACCTTCATCTGGTTTCAAAATCGGTGATTTTGTCCAGTCACCGCTATTCCGAATCTTGTCATTGCGATACCTTGTGGTGTCATTACAAACTTGCAAGCTTGTGCTAATCATGGTCAACTATTTCACGCAAAATACATAAACTTTTGTTGACTTGTCGTTTAAATATTCCTGATGCAACTACAATTCAAAGCAAGAATACACCAGGTTCGTTGGTATTCATTCGGTGTATTCTCGCCATTCAAAATATTCAACGCACTGAACCTTGCCACTCGTCTACTGGGGAGTTGACAGATCACTTTACCACTTCATTTGAGTTGAAAATCTCTAAATTTATATAGAGGATGCTATTTTTCCTGAGAACACGCTTGGATACTACGATCGGACATTTGAAGATCTTACTAGTTGAAACTCCTCTCTTGTGGACCCCCTGCTAGCCGGAATACATTAGGCTATACGTAAAACACATTTTGTACTTCTAACATCAACTGCTATGAGAACCCACCTTCTTAACCCTAGGGTGCGGATTGTTAAATATTATTGGAACCACCAAGTGTGAGTAAGCTTTGATGCGGTTTGATGACTATCTACCTCGATGTTATACTTGTGTGCCGTGACCAAAAGGAGTTAAGGTAGTACGAATTTCGAGGACGGAATTTCTTTAACGGGGGGAGAATGTGACAACCCTCACTAAACCAGGTTTCCGTACGACTGAATTAATATTTGAATTCTGCTTAATTACTGTGCTTACTTGAAATTATGGATAGACTGCTACTTGAATGCTGATACATGTACATACTTGCGTCATACTCTATTTACTGCCACTACATTATTTACAAGCTGAACCTTAGTGACAAACATGATGCACAAAAGCACAGTAGCACTATGAACGGATAACCTATTGAACGTGCTGTCATAGCCAGCACCAGGCAGATACTGCCTCTAAGGCCTGTATGAGCCAGAGATAGTTACTACACTAGTAGAGAGTGTAGGGATACAAGGGTTGTAGAACTGCGTCTCTAGGAATAAGTTACAATGACTGGATGTGCCTAAAACGTACACTAAAGCACAAAACTCAGCACTTTAATTAACGATTCAGCTTTTAGCTAACTAATAAAGTGCCAAAACATGAGAAAAATGTTACTAGACACTTTCCAAAGTGTCGGGAATAAGTTGTGTCACTAAAATTTATATTAACGACACTTTAAAGCTTTGTTTAACGCTTTAACGGATTACTATCCAACCGAACAACCGGACTTTACCCGGAACATGAAAATATTGCCATTAACAATATTTATCCTTTTCTGAGCCAGTTAGGGTCCCTGAATACCCTAACACCCGCCATAAAGCACAACGCACTACTAACCGGGTTAAGCACCTAACTAACCTAACTATTATCTAACTAATAGTTGAAAATTAACCAAACTACCCCCCCCCCTAAACCGAATTCGGTCCCCTTGGGGACATACCTTGTACCATGTTGATTAAATTAATCAATTATGTTTAATATCTTGGTAACATAAGATCCATTGGATCATAACCCTAAAGTTTGTCTATAAGTTCAAGTATATGCACATTATGATCATTCACTACACTCATCACCACAACACTCTCCTCTCTCTCCCTCTAGAGCTCTCGGCCGAGTACCCACACCTCCAACCATCCGTTTTTCGATTTCTTTCAACACATTTCAAGACCATTCAAACGTTAAGGATCACGTATAAGGAGGCTTGGTGCAATCGGAAGGCGAAGGACCTCACTCTCTTGCTTTTATCCTCTCATTTTACGTCTAGATTCTTCCCTAGCCTCGAGCTAGTAGTAAGTTGCGTGAATCACCTTCTCGAACTATTTTAAGATGGTTAAAATTATTTGTAACGGTTAAAACTCGTAATCTTACAAGTTGATGCAATAAAGTCTACTAAAAACACTAAAAGTGATGGTTAAAAGCTTATTTGTTGTGTAAATCATGTAGTATTTGATTTGTGTGGTTATTTGGACTCAATCTATGTTGTGGTAGCTCGGATCGTCATTTAACCCGGGTTGGTCATGATCATGGATCATGACATAAGGTTGTTTTGGAAGTAACAAGGGTTAAAGGATGAAACTCTACCACACACGGACCATGAACTTGTGTAAAAGCGATTTTGTTTGTGAAATAGTGTTTAAAACTAGTAGATCTACGGATCTACAAGGGGTATTTTCAAAGGACCGAGTGTCAAAGAAATCATGTTTTCTAAAGACGGATCTTACACTAACAAGAATGATTTTTAGAACACACAAGTGTGTAAACGCTTGTGTAGCACAAAGATTCGACAAAATAACTATTTTTGTAAAAGATGACGAGAAGTTGTAAAGACGGAATTTCTCTAAAAACGAGGTTTTTACGAGATCGGATTGTTTTATATAAAAATCCGCTAAAAGTGATGGGATTTACATCATAGTTTTGGAAAAACTACAAGTTCATGGAATTTTTGCGGTTTACATGTTTATTGACTAGTTTGTTGTTCTGAATATTGTTTTGGTTAAATAAGAAAATGGTTGATTTGATTTATAAAAGAAAATGATACGCTTGAAAGCGTGGCCACCTCCAGTTACAGAGGAAACTCTGGCGAAATTTTTCCAAAAACCTAACACTTAGAATTATTTTCACTATAAGTGTTAGAAATACTTTTCGACATGTTTTCAAATATAAGTTTCGCCACGACTTTATTTACAAAATATCGGAGGTGGGATTTTCACAAAATTAAACATGATAAATATATATTTAGTATATATTTTCATAACAACACTTGTGGAGTTTTATGATTATTTTTGTGAAGTACACATATATTATTTTTAGGGTAAAAATAATATTATCGAATGTTAACGAATCCAAAATAATACGAACGCCTCTACGATAAATACATGAGTTACACCGGTAATTATTATTACCACTTGACCGTTAAAACGTAACTTACGCATTTTAAGGAAATATTTATGAACGCGTATTTTTGTTAAAGTATTATTTTGGGAAAATCTTATGTAATAGAAAATATAATATTTTTGAGAAAAATATCTATATTTTGAAATTAGAAATAAAATATATTTTAAGTGGGACTTAATAATATATTTCGAACGCACATGTATTAAATCCCCCATCCTTGGGAAGGAAATGAATACCAAGTATGCACAGCATGTAAACACGAAATAGTTGCCTAACTATTCCCTAAAACCTAATCCATAAAGCTAAGGCACGGCCCTCCGTCTAATAGAGTTAGTACATGTAGGTCGTCGCACAGCTGCTTGATTGGAGGTATACTTGGTAGAGACGCACCACAGTGAGTTCATGTCCCCCCTTTTCTTTTAGCTGTTTTCAGTTTTCTAAACTGCGGGGGTGAAATACATGTTACTTTGATTACGAATACTTTATACATGGTATGGTTAGCGTAAGGAGGGTTATTATTTAGATCATGTGAATTGGGTAGGCGGAAACTTGAGGCCATTAATCCTCAAGGTAGGACCGAGGGACAGTAGCGGTAGATCTATCTGGGTGTAGCGAGCCCAACCCCTGAGCCCGCCTAATGGACCAGGTGGTGACTTTGTACCCATCGCAAAATCTGCTAGGTTTGAGTCTTCCTACTTGCACTTCACACATATCAATGGCCTTGCAAACCATTGGTGATCTCTTTTTCCTTATTTGCTACATACCAGGATTTTTTTACATACAAAGGTTTATTTACTCACTTACGCATGAACTCGCTCAACATTATTGTTGATTTTTCAACTTACATGTATTTCAGGGAATTAAAGGATCTGGCATGGTATGGCACGTTTTCCCGCTGCACTAGTTACGAGGTCATCCAAGTTTAAGGGATGTGACTTTTTCCTGGACAAGTCTCAGTTCTTAAACTGTGTTTATGTTGACGTTTGTGTCTGTTGAACACTGTTTATGTTGTTAGGATGTGTTTCCGTTGAGACAATGTTATGGTATTTCACTTTTCTAACTTAATTTAATGGATGATCTTGCATGTTTTTTTTTAAATTCATATAGCTTGTTATGGTTAAGCTATGGTATTAAGAAGTCACACCAAATTAACCACGCTTCCGCAAAACCAGGGTGTGACAATTTTCATGATGGATATCTGAAAAACATAACATCCGAGAAAAATTTGAATGATGATTCAAAAGGATTGGTTTATACCATGATTGGATCAGACAAATTATTCTTAGATGTTGTATTCCCAATTCAGAATGTGATTTCAGAAAAGATTAACAAAGTTTTCAAAATGGTTGAAATTGAAAAATCTGAAATTCAAAAGTTTGCTGGAAAAGGTCACAAAACTTTTTATAACAAACCGGGTTTCAAGAAGAAAAACATGAAGGCTGGGTTGGGTTATAAGAATAAACAAAGTTGGAAAAGAAATGAAGTTCCAAGTTCTCAAACAAAGATGAATTTTGTTCATGGAACAATGTTAGAAGAAGAGAAAGAACTAAAATTTAGACGACAGTCTAATGACGAGTTCTTAGCTCAAAAGAAAAAGCAACAACCACAGGTCAAAGATGTGTCCAAAAGAACATGTTTTAAATGTGATCAAATTGGACATCTTGCACGAAAGTGTCCAAATCTGAAACCTGTTGATGTTTAGATGAAAAAGAAGTCTGATGATGTTCAAAAACAGAAATCTGAGAATGTGAAACAAAGGTCAACCAGATTTGACTCAAAACAAACTTGGAGGTACAACACAAACAAGTTTGCTTCGAATCAAAACTGGAAATCAAACCCGAATAGGTTCGATTCAAGACAAACCTGGAATTTTCACACACCCAGATTTAGAACAACTAAAAGTTGGAAAACATCAGTTGATATGACAAAACCTCAACAGTTTTGGAAACCAAATGTTGTTCAAAGTCAAAATGTTCAAAAAGAATCACATTTTTACAAAAGAGAGACTCCAAAAGGTCAAACATGGAGTGTTAAGAAACAAATGACTTCGGCAAATGATGAAAAAATTGAAGTGAAAACTGAAAAAGTCTTTGTTCAAAATGACAAAGATTTTCCGAAGTTAAATGATGCATATTGTGTTGAAATGCCTAAGGTCAAACAGACCTGGGCTAAATTGTTCAAGTAATTGAATACTGTGTATGTGCAGGTGCTCAACAAAACCAAAGATTGTGAGAATGGAAGTTGGAGCAGCTTGACACAACGAGAGGAGGAGGCTGCTGGACCCTTTGTTGGTTAAACAGGGAGTTTGTTTGTTTTCTGTAAATAAATAAACAATATTTCAAAAAACCCTAAAATTTTGAAAAAGTAAAAACCAAAAATATGTTTGTTTTTAAATTTTTTTTCTCAAAAATAGAAAATTACAAAAATATGTGTTGATTGAATATGCCGAAACCCTCACGGCGGAACAAACATGATTACTTTCACAAGATTGAAAAACGGTTTTCAAACTGTCGAAAATCAATGGGTTGTAAATCATGGGGGTACTTTATGTTTTATTTTATGCAATTCAGTACACATTAAGCAGAAGATGGATGGCGAGACAATGCTATCAGTATTGGTTGTCAAATTTTCTTTTAATGGTTTTGCATTTTAGGGGGAGAAAAATTGTCAGAAAATCCAAAAACATTAGAAAATTTGAAAAAGTAAAAAACATGATAAAATTCAAAAAATGAGTTTTTGTGTAAAAAGAGGAAATGATAGTACATCACTAGACAATCACAATATGCTAAAGAAAGGGAATGTTTTAATGTGATAAACAGTCTCACTGATGATGTGCTAGTAGGTTTTTGCACATTTAGTAGATTATGTTCGAGATATAAACCTAAATTTCAAACTTGCTTATATCGTGGGGAACATCTCTCGGATATATGGGTAACCCCCGAAATCTTGTTTGAAAGGTCCCTCTTTCTGAGATACTAGGTCTTTATACTCAGTGATATCTGGGGTTTTATCCCGGGACTTCTGATTTTGCGGAAGCAATGGCCTAGTCCTCGTATAATACTTTCTTCTTGTTTGAAATATAGCATCGCCCTCAGTACAAAAAATGATGAAACATTGAAAAATGCTAATCATGTGTTGTTGAAGAAAAGATTCTCTAAAGGGAACACACCTAAAGTCGAACCGTCATCTCTCTGCTGAACGGAAGTTCTGACCTGAGCTCTCACGGTTTCGCAATTTAACCCCTTACAGATATCATCTAGGCATACTCACCTGTAAGACTGAATATTGGGATCTGGATACGGGAGTATATTCAAGAGGTGGGACACATGAATGAGTTTAAGTTCTTAAGACATTAAATCTGTATCTCGAAACAGTTGAACTTTGTGTGAAAATTTAAGTGGATTAGTATACTGACAATCTAAGTGAATCGTTTAAAAGTTAAAGTGTTTAAAGCTCAACGGTACTAGTGATTTGTCATAAACTGATATGATTCTCTGACACATACTCAAACAAAAATATTATCTGTAAATATGTTTGTAAATATTTCTTTATTGCTTTATATTTTCAGAAAAATACAAAAAGATTTTGATTTCTGCTTTATTTTCGACAACCGATGTCTGAGAGGCCGAGTGTCAAAATCTAAGTAAGCTGATTGTGTTTCTGAAAATAAAACAAGTTCATTAATTTGAAACTTGATTTTTAATTAAAAATCAAAAACAGTTTGTGATATCTCCAAGGTCATTAGTTTGGACTTGGATGATTAACTGTGAGGGAGTTGGATTAATTTGCCAAATCATAAAATTTGTTGATAGAGGAAATTGAATTGCCAGGTTATGATTTCTGAAAGTCTAAAATGCTGTTACTTATAAACGTATGAGTGTTGCAGATATTGTTCCAGACTACGATCCCGAAAGCAGAGTCTAAGGGGGAGTCTGAAGACGAGCTCAAAGCAAGGGGAGCTTGTAAACCGGAAAGCTAGGTGTCGATCCCTAAAGCACGGAAGCTTGATGAAAGGGGGAGCCTGAAGAAGCTGATAAAGCAAAAGCCAGAGTCAGATTCTGGTAGAATGATAAAGATAGAGCCAGGATGAGATTCTGAACCTGTGAAGAAAAGAAAAAGATTGATAGATGCTTACAGTGTTACACAGTTTGGAAAGAGACAGAATTTGAAGACTGATCAAGACTGAAGATGTGTCGTGATAAAGACTCGACACTGAAGACTTCGTCAATATCCAAGGGGGAGTCTGTTGGTGCACTATGTCTATTGACTTCGTCTTGAATCGAGTCATGAAATGTAATAGGATAGGATAATCAGTGCTCGAGTTGCTAGAAACTGATTTTCATGTGTTTGTTGGTGATTCCGCTTGAAACAGCCAAAGACATGTTCAAGCGAAATTAACCAAGTTAATTCCACTTGAAAGTGCCTAGGTCAGTTCAAGCGAAATCACAACATTATAAATAGGGAGCATGTCCGTTTCATTTGAAGCGGAATTAGGTCTTGTATTCGGTAACGAAGTGCTGCCGAATTGTCTCCAGGTGTTGTAATTCTATCAGATTAATACAAGAGACATTATAATTACATCAAGCGTCCGTTTCATTGATTTCGCCTTTGATTCGGATAAACAACTCTTCTGAACGACTCATTCAGGTCGCACAACGATCCTACATAAAGCAAATTTTTAGGAGACATTACGATAAGCGGCTTACTGAACTCCTTATCCAACTGAAAAACAACAATAAAATGTAATAACATAAAAAAATCAGTTTAATGAACTCACCTGTCGACGTAACACATGGAAATAATTTGCTGGCGTTGTAACATTAACAATCTGCATATTGCATGTTTGAATTTGATTGCATAGTGCTGGTTCCATCTCAGGTATAACCAGTGGCGGAGCCAGAAACTTTTTCTAATGGTGTCATTTTTCATGGATACCCCGGTTTATAGTAACCCAGAGTCGAACTTTTTGGATCAGTTCGGATCTAGTCGGGTCGAATCATTTAGATGATCATCAAACATCTAGTTCCGGTTAGGTTAAACAATTGATACAAAACCAATTAGACATGAGCCTATAATGCTAGATTAGAAAAAAAATTAAGCATGGACCTCTAATGATTTAAAGTATACTAATTAAATTCAAGTAAATGGGCTTAATTTTTGAACTATAAATTTGTTTATTATCTAATTCTTTTAGAAGAAAACAAAACAATGGTGTTGTTTGTAAAAAGACAATGATGTCGCTCGTAAAAAAACAATGGTGTCGCTCGAATTTTTCCTATTATACGTTGTATTTGCTACACAAAATTCAATGGTGTCGGGTGACAACGTTGTTCAAAGTGTGGCTCCGCCAATAGGTATAACAACAGACTATCATCACTCATCTGTTATCACATTTTACAAAGTAGACTTGAGTCAGCAATGAGAAAATTTATAAAAGGAGCCTTGCGGAAACACTCAAGTCTTGCACTCGGAGGTAGAAACACAACTAACCCAGCCTGGCGGAGCCACTTAGCCTCACCATTGCTCAAGAGTTGATCAAATATAACCTGGGCCCCATTGGAAAAATCACCAAAATGAGCTTCCCATAATACCAGTGACTTAGGTTTCCATTGAATAGTCTAACTCATATACCAACACACCAAACTCTGAAAGAGAACCGAATTTCATAATATAAGCATCAAGAAAAATCTAACAAAAAATGTAAGAAACCATGTATAGATGTTTATAAAGAAATGCATTAACCTGTTGCTTACAATAAACATTTCCTCACATTGATTCGTCATTACATGATCCAACGAACAGTAACGCTCCTCTGTTTCTTGATCTTGAACAACATAATGACTTATATTTGAAGGATTTTACTTTTGGTACTCACATTAAGATTTATAAATTACATGTTGAAGATCATTATCTTCATAAACTCACTTCAAATGTTACTTCTCAATTCATCTCAATTCTCCTGACATATTCAACTCCAATCTCCTTCACACATGCATGTATGCTAGTAATTTCTCAAAAACCCACATATCATCAATTAGAGGGATAAGGCGTATAAAACTTAACTAACATATCTCTTAAAAATATACGATAAAATGATGGTTTAACATAAAAGATTGTGTAAACTCACCTGATCCTTTAGCTCTTCTTCAAAACAAAGTTGTGGGGTATGGCTTTAGGATCAACAACTATAAGGTGACGATAATAATAGTTGTAGTAGCTGCAACCACATAATCAAAAGGCATTAATTAGAAATCAAGAAAAATTGATTCTACAATTTCTCACTTTGCTTAGATAATCAAGAACCTTGTATACATAGCCCATGTATCCATTTTCTTTAATGATTCAAACAAACATCTTTCTGCTCATACTCGATTGACGTTTTCGGAAGACGAATTGATGACACATAAGTAAGAAAGAAATTGTGTTTGACTCGAGTTCAGTTATTTGAGTCGGCAGTGGCGGTGACGGTTGTGTGTCAGTGTTTCTGGAATGGAGCTAAGTCCGAAATCATACTCCAAGTTTAGAGACGGTTGGCTGGCTTTCTAGTGTAGGATGATACACATTTGTTTGGTCATAATACCTTGGATCAAAAAGATTTGAAGGATTGTTTGCATTATTCAAATGGGGTGGGTTTGGTTGCATGTTTGCAAAAAACGTGCTCAGCCGCATGTTTGCAAAATACGGGTTTTTTTGAATCCCAAGAGTTCATGATTTCTTTGAGAGAGTATGGATGTTGAATGTGTGTAAAGAAGTATGAGATATTTATTTTAGTATGGGTTCATGATTTCTTCGAGAAAGGATGTTGATTTTTTATTTGGTTATTATGTGGCTATTTATACAAAACAAATAAAAAAATCTTTTAAAAAATATCCAACCTCAACGACTACCCCACCCCAACGGCTCTTTTTCTCCTTGAATGATGCGCCTCCAACGGCCCTTTTCTTCCCCTCTCCTGGTTAGCGCATTCACAATCCACCCCCTTAACGTGCGCCGTTAACGGAGCAACGTAGTGTTCTGCCCATTAACGGCTTACATGGTTTCGTTAACGGATACGTCGTTAACCGACAACACTAAGTCTTATATGCTTTTACAAAGCCTAATAATATTTTATTAATTTATTCGTACTTTTAAATGTGTATTAATTATTAAATTCATAACTATGAAAAATTATATATGTATAAAAATGTTAAAACTTATAACCATCTGTACTTGAAAAATAAAGACACAAAAATAAGTTGTTAGGAACTGTCAACTCGCATCGATCATAACATATATACAAGACCAATGCCAACAAGACATTTTTAGTTGGTTTTAAAAGGCCGGGTGACCCTTTTTGGTGTCCGACCTCATTAGAGGCTTTTGGTGATACCTGTCTTTGGCACCATCGTTCTTGTGGGTAATCGACATCGAACATGATAGTGTGGGACCGAGGGTGAGCCGGGTTTTAATATATATTTTTTTAAATTGTTTTTTAGGTTTAAGAATTTTTTTTTTATAATTTTTTTACAATTTAAACTGTTTCAAATTTTCATTTTATAACTTTAAAAAAATCTGATTCATAAATTTTAAAATTTTCAACTGTTATATTTTTTATTTCTTATACATTTCTTTTTAAATTAAATAAGAAAATATCAAATATATTTTTTAGTATTTTTATAAAAATACGTAAAAAGTGTTTTTAGAGATGCTATTACATACATCAATAGTGGTTAACAAAAAGAAACTTTCAAAACCAGTTGGATTCGTTTGATTTTGGCAGTTTTGGCCAATCTGTGTGCACCCTTGTTTCATTGGTAAACAAAGACACGTACACTTGTGAAACACCACACACATTCACGCACACCATGTCGACGTGCATTAATACACACCGTACCCGACCCCATAATCAACCCTCTATTCCCACATAAATCTTCATCTTCATCTCCTTCTCAAATGCACCTTCAAACATCAAACACAAACTCTTACCATATTGAGCATCAAGATCTCATCATTTCAATGGATACCCACAAAAACCCTATATCATTAACATCTCCACAAGATTTCAAGAATCTACAAGAAGATGGTACTACACCATCATCAATGATGGTGGAGGAGAGTGGAAGAGAGAGGTTAAAGAGACACCGGGTTGAGATGTCGGGTCGGGTATGGATACCAGACATATGGGGACAAGAGGATCTGTTGAAGAATTATATAGATTGCACGGTTTTTGATTCGTGTTTAGAGAAGAGTAGCATAATGTCAGCCAGGGAAGCTTTGATTCAAGAAGGAAGATCAACCATGAGGATAGAGAATAGGTGTTGAGCTTGTGTAAGTGGTTTGAGATTTAAGGAGTTTTCGGATTTTATGTATTGATGTATAGACTGTTAATAATCTGCAAAAGTTTCAACAAGGCGGTTAATTACTTTTCTATTGCTGTGATTGTAAATTATTTGGTGTTTTCTACTTTTCTTTATGGTTTAGATAAGTAAAAAATGTTGGCTAGAAAAATCTACACCTTAGGAGTTATAGACAAGGAAGATCCGGTTCAGATCGGTTCTGGTTAGGATATTATGTCCAACCCTACTGATTGAATAATCCGGAGAAGTGTTAGGGGCTTTCTTCTCATCAGGTTGTGCCGTTGTGACAGGAAACTGACCTTAGAGGGCCAAGGAGCCATAGATCTTAGGGCACTCCAACGCTCAATTCAGTCAGGGCTCATTATGAAATCATAATATCATATGTTTATGCATGTAATAGCAACAATGTGTAAAAAGAAAGGGTTTAGTAGCTGTAATATCACTTATGGACTTGATCCTAACATGTTAGCTTTAACTTGGAGGTATTAAGATCGTACCCACCTGGACTAACGTTGGGATTTGGTCCAACTATGAGCAATTATGAGGGTACCTCATCAATTGTATATCAAATAGAGTATTGGAATCAATGGCTTTGGTTATCATACATCTCCTGATTTATTTGTACATTCCTGAATCTTCACTACTAAAAAATACACATTTCACGACGCATATTGTGCGTCATAAACGGTAATTATGACACGCAAAAGCGTGTCGTTGATTGAGAAGTCATAAAATTAACATGACATGCATTTGTGTGTCATGTTTTTATGACACACATTTAATGACTCGCATTCATGACACTCATTTTATGACACTTTTTAATGACACGTTCATGACAAGCACTTATGACACATACGTATGACATTCATTTATGCGTGTCATGCTTTTAATTGTTTAATTTTTTTTATAGAATTACTAATTTGTCATGGATACATGTATAATAACAAAAACAATAAATCTTTTTCATAAAACAAATACACACACACATATATAAACCAAAACAATCCATTACATAATTGAAGAAACACGGAACTAATTAAGGGACTAATCAGTTTGGTTTATGTTTCTACCATAGAGATTAATCTTCTAACAGTTTATCTGAGCTCCGTCTTTGATGTCTAATCCTGCAAAACAGAACACCGTTACTCGTTAAGAGAGGAATATGGGGGGTTTCCCTCTTAACCGGGCTCCGGCGTGAGAATAAGCGACTGCTTTGGGAGGATAATTAAGTATTAAGAGTGATAGTAGAGGGAATAGAATGTTTAACCTGTGGAGTGTGGTCTCTATTTATAGCCGGAGAGGTGTAAGAGGATATGGGCTGATGGGCCTTGGGCCGGTAATTGACAACATAATGGATATGCTCTTTGTCTCACTGGTGTCGACCGTTAGTGGCTTCTAGAAGCTCTCCAGCGGTGGCGTGCCTTGATTGGAGCCACGTGTCATTGTTGTCGGCCCTGTCGTCCTTCTGCCATCAGTAGACAAGTGGAGATCGTGGGACATATGTCTCCGTCCTCTGATTGGTGTCACGTAGGCGTCCTTAAGTACTTCTCGTCAGACGATCGTGGCGCACGATTGAACAGAGCCTGCTGGATGTTCATTGGCTCCTTTTCTCTGCCACTTGTACCTTTTGTACCTTCATACTCTGGGCCCGCGCTGCAACCTTTGTGTGAGTTGCGCGGGTTTGCGGGCAGTGAAGGTTCTTATCAGATTGCTAAGTGTCGTAATTGTAGTTCTATTCTGCCTGGACCTCACGCCTCTTCGTGGGATGTGCCAATACGCGCGCGAGGTTGCCCTAGCAAGAGTATTGTTGAATAAGGAGTATGGCCTTTGCGCACCCTTAATGAAGGATTGCGCAGCTTTTTGGGGCCATACTCCTTCAATAATCATTTGTCAAGTATACTACAAATATTTTAACGTTAACAAAAAAAAAAGAATTGTTTATCAATACATCGTCAACATCTAAAATACGATTTGTCACTTAAAAATAGAGTTAACTGCATAAGTCGACCAATCTTCGCGAATGACATCCATATCCGCATCCGAGTATTCCTCTATTCATTTCCCAACCTGAGACAACAATTAAATAACATAAATCATAAAAATCAGAATTTAATCCTAATATATGAATTTAAGCATTTGTTTGGATATATAAGTACATATTTCTCTAATATACAAAGTACTAAAATATGCCTAAACTTACATTATCATTGTCAAGTATTTCAACTCCGTCATAAGCTATCTCCTTCATGAACTTTATCACATAGTAGCCGCATTCAGTACCTCTTAGCAAACTTGGACACTACAGACTTAAAAATATCAAGAAATGTGAAACCATTGCGATTTAAGTTTAAACTAAAGGGTTTCTATATTTACAGTATCATTACAATCATAATTTAAATAAGGGATTAAGTGCTCACCCTAGCGTTGACCAAGTTGAGTTTAAGTCTCATGTTGGCACCACCTCGTCCAGCATACACGGTCATTTCCCTATAAAAAAATAAAAAAATATATCAAAATATATTCCAACTCTTTTATCATATATTATGATAATTTGGATTACTCCCATATCAATAATTTGCCTTATGGGTCCAAACGTAGTGAGCTATACGCTTCCTATAGGTGTACTTGAAGTACAAACTTTTCAGACGGTGATTAGTCAATGATTAGGGGATCAGGGGAATCATATAGGGTCATACGTTCCCTCAAGAATTTTTTTTTTCAAGAACAACATATAGTTCTTAGTATCTCTTTTAACTTTATTTTTTTGGTAAATTACTTTTTGAGTCCCTGTGTGTTATGGGTTTTAACCACTTGAGTCCAAAAGCAAAAAGTTTAAGGACCTAAGTCCCCATAAGCATTTTCTTTAAGCATTTAAGTCCAAATTTCTAGCACTGTTAAGATTTTTTGGTTAAATATTGTTAAATGACCAAAATACCCTTATAGTTAAAAAAAATAAAAAAAATAAATTATTTGTAGATTTCTCTCTCTCTTTTATATATTCCCAGATCCGATCCCCAAATCCTTTCAATTGTTCAAATTCATCTTTCACAAATTCATCTTTCAACCGTCACATCTATAGGACTGAAGAACTTATTCCACCGGAAAAAGAAATCCTGCACCGACAACAGCCACAACGGAGTCGTTTCACCATCCATCAACAACTCTCGCATCCAGATCGAGATCGAGATCGAGCTACAACGGAAGACGAACTGGAGAGCATGTCAACTCTGTGGACGCTGACGGTGACGGATTCATTGATCGGCAGGAGTTTATTGAGTTGTACACGAAGGATGTTGATTCGAATGAGGTGTTGGAGAATTTGAGAGATGCATTTTTGGTGTTTGAAAACGAAGAGTATAACATCACGTTGCCGGAACGGAGAGTGTAGGGAAGGTTGTGTCGTCGATACGCAGGTGAAGGTTGAAGAAAAGAGGATCTGATACTAAGTATTTGGCTACTGTGCTTGCTATTGGAACTGAATGTGATATTGGTTAGTAGTTAGTACAAACAATTATGCTTCATTATTCTTATGCTTCATTATTCTGATTTGATTGTGAAATGTTTAGGAATGTATGTGAAATGAGATGTTAATTAGGGTGTTTGGATGTGTGATTAAACAGATTATTGAGCTTTTGTGATTTGATTGTTAGGGACATGACTGTGGTGGTGGAGATGGTGGTGGGGATGGTGGCTATGCGGTGGTGTTTAGAGAGAGAAGAGTGTGTAAAGATGAGAGAGAAAATGTGTGTAGGTGTGTGCTGGTGTGTGTGTGTTTTATTATATATATGTAATTACTTTTATATATATTATATATTAAAAGTTTATGCATTAAACACTTGTTCTTTATACTCTTGTGCATATAAGAGTTTACCTTGTGTGTAAATGACCAAATTACCCTCATAGTTAACAGACTTGATGGATGGAGTTAGAAATTTGGACTCAAATGGTTAAAGAAAATGCTTATGGGGACTCAGGTCATTAAAATTTTTGCTTTTGGACTCAAGTGGTTAAAACCCATAAAACACATGGACTCAAAAAGCAATTTACCCTTATTTTTTTAATTAATTAAGTTGGTTTTTTGTTATAAAATGATGTTGGTTTTTTTGTTATAAAGTTTATAAAAGACGCAATGAAATTAAGCTATACAAACAACAAACACATCCAAATCAAATAAATATTACAAATACTGAAAAGTAAATTGTTCATACATCAAAACATAAAAATTCAATTGTTCATACAGTACTACATCATATAAAAATAACATAAACCACTATTGTCATCAATTCTCGTCAGACTCAGCGAGCTCCTCCTCCGCAAAGTTCGGGCCACGCCTAGTAGAGGGTGACGGGTTGTGCAGCGTATAGGACGTGCCTGGAGCCTATATAAAAATTAAACATAATACTCATTACATAACATTAAAATTGTTCGTAGAAAATAAAATAAAAACAAAATAACATACCTGCATGGAAAGATCGAACAGAGGAAAGATCGGCAGGGTCTGGCCGGACTGAGGAAAATGCGGCATGGAAAGGTTGGGCTGAGTATAGGATGGGTCGTAAGCCTATAAGAATTTTAACAGAATACCCATTACATAACTGTAACACCTCGAAAATTCACGTCCTGTAATGTGTTGACACGTGTCATAAAGTTTGAACGTGTGAAAGAAATATTATAGAAGGACTAAAGTTGACAAACATGGAAAGTATGTGAATATACGTATTCTAAGTGTCAACTGTGAATAAATATAATGTACATTAACCCTACATGATGCTCATACCTTCAAACGAATAAATCATGGATCATACGAAGCTAAAAGTGAGAGATTACAAACTACAGGGGTTAAATGTGTCAACATGTTTAAAGATATACCTCTGAGTGACCTTTTGACAAACCCGAAGCTTTGTAAATGTTAATCATGCTCACTAGAATGCACGATTTAAATTTCGTAAAGTTTCGTTAACGTATGAGAAAGTTATGATCGAATTCGTGTGCGAGGGGTTAAAGCGTCAACGTTGAAAGTTAGGCCTTTTCGGGTAACAATAAAGTTACCCGGGGACTTAACAAAGTGGGTATATGTCTTGAGGCCCTTATAGATCAATTACGAGGGCTCAAAATGCAATAAACAAGTGCCTAATCGAAGTTTGAAGAGCCAGGGACTAAACTGCAATTTAACCAAAGTTTGTTGGATGATCTGAGGTGCTCGCGTAGCGCGAGCTTATAGGCTCAGGCAGTCGCGCTACGCGACTGCCATATCTGGACAGAACTTTGATTTGCATGATCCTTTGTCTGCCACAGCCAAGTTACTCCACCTTTGATCGATCTTTCCACCTCACTTGGCCCCTAAAACACCCCCTACACACTAGTAACAAGTGTTGGATGATTGTGGTTGATGGTAGACTTGTTTGTCAATCACTTATGGTGGGTGAAACCACTATATAAGGCACTCCAATGTCACATTCATTCTCACACCTTCATTTGCATGATTTGATCATTCCTGGAGCTCTCAAGCAGGTCCAACTGATCTAAAGTCGTGCATAGGACTCTTGTAAGTCTACTAGTCCTTCTTTATTTGAGTTTAGCTTGTTTAATTAGCTAAAAGTCAAACCGTCGCAATTACGGTTTGACCTCGAGATTAGTCAATAATGGCTCAGTCATACCTCGAATTAAAAGTAGTTATAGATTGGTATTTATGTGGGTAATAAAACCTCAAAAGGGTTTCCCCTGATCACCACTCTAACCAGGTCAAAAGTCGGGTCAAACATATAATTAAAAAGTCAACAGGATGCTTAAAATGTCATTTATGCATAATTAGCTATCTAGAACATATACAACCTGTTTGATCATTGTTATAACTTAGTAATAAGTGTAAGAACATGTCTAAACATGTTCCACCCGACTATTTCCTGTTTAGACCCGGTTCGGAACCGAAAGTCACATAGTTTGACTTTCACTTTGACTTTCAGTTCTGACCCGTTTAGGCATGTTTTAGAAATGCCTCAGAGCTTTAATTGGATTAGGATACATGTTAGAACAACCCTCTACGATTATGCACCTTGGTTCACTAGTTATCCAATTAATATGCATATTTCCGTTAATTGCTCATATGTTGACCGTTATGCCCTTATTATCTTAAAAACGTGATTTATGAAAATGTAAAAGTGTAGAAACCTTAGTTACCGATATATAAACTTGTATGCAAAGTTTGACATCAGTTTGACTTGTAGATTAAGAGTTATGCTCAATATCGCTAAATCAATGCTTTATGTTAATAAAATGGCGTAATTAGCGTATAGCCTAGTTAAGCCTACTTTTTAGTATCAAACTTAATACCCACTGATGTAATATATTATTTTGGCATTTTTAAAGATTTTTAATTAATTTTAGGCTGAGCATAACTAGTAGTCGTAGGCTTAAGCCGGTAATTGTCGGTTTGCCCTTACGGGCCATAAAAATGAGTTTTACTTATCGAAACGACTCCAAACCTTTTGCTACCGACCACATATAATAAATAAATTATTTTAAGCCTTCTGGAAATATAAAAATATCAGATTTAAGTATCAAACCCGGAAATGGCCTTTAATCGCCTTATTTAGCGTTTTTAACGCATAGTATGTTTTAAAATCATATTGAACATACTCGGGTTGATACCTACTGATATATGAGGCAAATTATGATATTCTAACAGTAAGAAAAGGTTGATTAACTCAGACTTCGTTTTTGAGCTTTTCGGCTTATGTGAAATTACCAAAATACCCCTACGGGGCATAGTTTGGTTAAAAATGATAAATTTCACATATATGCTTTAGCCTACTGTTATAACTCATCAAATTGAGTATGTTTGCTGTTTACATCAGACCAGTAACTCAGTTAAACATCTAAGCGCTTTTACAAACTTTAAAACGACCAAACTACCCCTACGGGGCATAGTTTGTGTTTAAATTAGTTCGGGGCATAATGAAAGACATCCTACTGATGTCACAACATATTTGAAGCATATTAACTTAGGAAACCTGTATATGGCTCTTACGGATACCCGTTACGCATTTTACGCGTTCGGTTCGGTTTATGTAACAAGTTTACATAAATTAACCGACACGGGTCAAACCTTATCGGTTTCATCTCAAAATCCAGAATGTGAATAATAAACCCACATTAAACAAGTCTCTGAACTTGTCGGGTCTAAATCACATTCTATCCGGTCTTCGCTTAATCGTGCGTACGAACCGTGTCTTTGAAACTAGTCGGTCTAAGCTTAAGCTTAATAAAAGACCCGTTAGTATTCTAATAGGTTATATTAAACCTTCGTTCCAGATTAGGAGAACCAGTAAAAGCTACGTGCATTTTGCTTATTGTGATTTATACTTTGCATCAGGTAAATACTTTTAACTTATTTTCCCTATACGAGCTTGGGTTACGGTACATAGCGTACCGCTTGATCGAGCATCAAATCTCCACGCTTAGTGGGTAGTTGAATAATTTGATCGGCTCGTTTAAACAGTCTTGTTTACTTTACAGCCTTTGGGGGGTTAATGACCATGTCCCGTATATCCTTGGCATCATCTTACGAGATTGGCCACGACCTGAGCACGGCGTGTAGGCGTACACCGTCCGTGTATAACTCAATTATGTGGTGTGTCTATTGATTTTTAACCCGGACTAGATCCGGGCTACTGAACGCATAAGTAACATGTAATTCGTTCACAAGATTATAATATTAAATAATTCTCCCAAGTTAATAAAAAGATTAATCTTGCCTCTGTGCACTTTAATCAAATTATAAAAACATTTATGCCATGTGCATCCAAACCAATTTTTAAATCATTTTCCAAAATGAGTCAGTTGATTGTATTTACCAGTGTAAACTGACGTATTTTCCCAAAAAGACTAAATGCAGGTACTAAACGTAATTGGCTGGATTGTCTCCTTAGCATCAATAAAGAGTTTCGCAAGCTTAAGATGCCTGAAGTCTGTTGAACTATTGTTTCCATTTTATGTTCGATCCTTCTGTGGATAAGCTCCCGAATATTGTGATAGTTGATATTACAATAATAAATTGGGTTGTATTATATTTTAATTGCTTCCGCTGTGCTTAATAATATTGTGTTGTTTGACTATTATGTTGCCAACCATGACGTCACGATACTCCCCACCGGGCCCACTGGTGACACGTGGAAAATCGGGGTGTGACAGGTTGGTATCAGAGCCAACACTGAGTGAATTAAACACTAGCCTTAGTGTTTAATCTCAGTTACACAAAATTGCACATATCTAAACCTTCTGAGTCTAGACTTAACTTAGGAATATTCTCAATCCTAATCTTGAAATTTTTACTTTCAAATTTTTGTTGGATACGTCGCCAAGCGAAGAAGCCGTAATAGGAGTTCTCCACACCCGGAGCCCTGAGATGCTGAGCTTCGTACCGCGGCTAGAATGAAACGAGCATCCAAGGAGAAAGCATTCAGAAATAAAATGAAGAAGAAACTCCTTTTATTGAAGATCGTTTCCTTATTAGTCCTTATAAGGACATAATTATCTTTCAGTCCCTACGAGGACAACATTATTCCTTTCAAGTCCCGCTTAGGGCAACTTTATACTTTTATTTTTATATAATGGAATGATTAAGTTTAAACTTTCATTCTAAACAAGAAATATTAAATAAATGTAAAATAACATTTCTTTTATAAGATCTACCATTATAATAAAATGGCAAAGTCTAAAAAGGACAAGACCTAGCCACGTGTCATTTTAAGACCGGGCCAAGATGGTAATTCCATAATTAGATTTAGATCCATATTAACACCTCAATTTAAAATTGTTATGCGTTAATTATAAATTAAGAATCTTAAGTGTGAAACCTAGCCTACGGGTCAATTATAAGACCGGGCCAAGATGGTAAGACCTGTTAAAAAGATTCAAATCATTAATTAAGAATCTTAAGTGTGAAACCTAGCCTACGGGTCAATTATAAGACCGGGCCAAGATGGTAAGACCTGTTAAAAAGATTCAAATCATTAATTAAGAATCTTGAGAGTGAAACCTAGCCTTCATGTCAATTATAAGACCGGGTCAAGATGGTAAGACATGTGTAAAAGATTCAGATCTCTGTTAACATCTTAAAACATGTTAACACTCCTGGCAGATGTGATTTCATTTAAAATCACACACGTCATTTTATAAAGGATTCTTCAAAAGATTCCTAACCCAGTTTAATGATCTCTGAATCCTGGGTTTACATCATTAATTAAGATGATCATATTTTAACCATACGTGGTAACATAATGCCTACGGGCCCTGCTCATTTCCATATGAGCCAAAAGACAGTGGTAGCAAAGACTCCCTGTCAGATGAAGCTAATGAACTAGGTTCAAACCTCAAATGCTTTGATTCTCTGAAATCCTAGCATATAATTTATAATTGTCCATGTGACTAGGCCTATTGTGCCAATATACTTTCATGCTTTGATTCTCTGAAATCATAGCTTAAAATTTATAAATGTCCATGTGACCAGGCCGTTGGGTGCCACTGATAAAACTGTTAATGTTTTATAATTAGGATAAATTATAATAGAAATCCTAAATAAATATATGAATAATAAATTAACCAAATATGGTCTCTGTTTACCATGGTTAATGAATTTCCCTAAGGGCAATTCTGTAATAAACATCCCTTAGAAGGGAAGTGCCTATGGGCTATAGTTAATGTCCTCTGAGACTGAAGACAGTGGCAGCCTACAGCTCCCTGTCAGGAAAAAGGTAATGAACTTTGATTCAAACCTTAATGCCGCGATTCTCTGAAATCATGGCTTATAAATTTAACTTGTCTACGCGACTAGGCCATCTGTGCTATTATTATTAACTTATGAATTAGGATTTATGATAAAAATCCTGAATAAAATAAATATCCTTCCTTCCCTGTCAGTAAGCAGTTTAAAAGGAAATCTTAAAGGTGAAACCTGGCCTACGCGGCCAAGATGGTGAAACCTGCTCAAGGAATTCAGATCCTTGTTAACACTTAGGAACGTGTTAGCACTCTTGACTAATGTGATTCGAGAAAATCACAACAGTCATCCTTATATTGGATTCTTCCAATCCCCTTATCTAAACCTAGAAATTTAGGAATCATGGCTTATACCATCCTATAAGATGATCATATTAGGAACATCCGTTAGTGATGATGTGCCTACGGGCTAAACTTGTTGTCCGATAAGACAACGACAGTGATGGTCTTTGACCTCCTGTCTAAAATATTGGACTATGTCCAAACATAATAGTCTACATGATTCAATGCGATCATGACTAATATCATTTAATATGATGATAATATTATTTAA
This sequence comes from Helianthus annuus, assembly GCF_002127325.2. NCBI lineage: Eukaryota > Viridiplantae > Streptophyta > Magnoliopsida > Asterales > Asteraceae > Helianthus > Helianthus annuus. Next base: position 39,486,429 of record NC_035438.2, read on the forward strand.
CATCCTTTAGTGATGTTTTGCCTACGAGCTATAATATATTGCCCATTTGAGACATTGACATTGTTATCTTTATGATTCCTTGTCTGAGGTGGTGAGCTATGCTCAAGCCAAAATAGTCAATATGATTAATGCAATCATGACTTATATCTTCTAATAGGATGAACCTATTATAAACATCCATTAGTGATGTTTCGCCTATGGGCCATATTATATTGTCCATGTGTGACAAAGACATTGTGATCGTTACGATTCCATGACCAAGGTAGTGAGCTATGCTCAAGCCTAATAGTCGATACGATCAATGCGAGCATGACAAAAATCATCAATACGATGATTAAAACAGTTTCAACATCCTTAGAGATGTTTTGCCTAAGGGCTATATTATGTTGTCCAATCGAGACGAGGCAATTTTAATCTTTTGTGATTCTTTGCCAAAGGGGTGAGCTATACTCAAACCCCATAATCTATACTCGTTGCGATCCTGACTGGTATCATCAGTATGATGATCATAATATTAACATCCCTCGCGATGAAATGCCTACGGGCTATACCCTATTCTGGTGTCGGTAAGACAACGATAGTAGTGATCTTTATGATCCCCTAGTCAAAATGGTGTGATTATACCCAAACCTAATAGTCAATATGATCGATGTGATCATGACTAATATCATTAGATACGATGGTTATATATAAACATCCATTAGTGATGTTGATTGGCTTCTTTTCTGCCAAATGAATCGTCCTTCAAGACGATGACGGTTGTGGTCCATGACTCCCTGTCCAAAGGTGAAGAACCACGTTCAAACCTGGAAGCCCTAATCTAATAAGATTGCGGCTAATAAATTAAGGTCCTTGAAAATAGACCATCGAGTTATGTTTTAAAGTCATTCAGGACAAGCCTATGTGCTATAATTGGTCATTCGTGACAAGTTGACCTATTAAATGTTAACATTCCTGGTGACATGCCTTTGTACCAGATTTGAAGAATGTCCTTATAACAAGGCCGTTTGTGCCATATCTAAATGTCCTTTGTGACAAGGCCTTCGTGCCGTATAATCATTTATGTCCTTCATGACTGGGCTTTATGCCATATTTTCTACGTCCCTCGCGACAGGCTTCTATACCATATATGTATAAAAATATATAACCGAAGTCATGAAAGGCTAGCCCTTGAGCTATTTATAATCGTAATTGTGACAAAGACAGTTGTGACATTATGGTCCCCGGTCAAGCAAGTATTGGACTCGCTCCAAACTTTGAATGCCATTGATGGTCCAGTTGTGACCTAGGCTAAATATAATGGAATTTCGTTCAAAATAACATTCGCTATGAATGTTCGGAACAGAATAGCCCATACGGTTTATGAATGCCGTGGCTAATGTAAGTCAGGTCATCAGGATGATGACTAATAATGGGTAAATCTTGGTGATTGGTACCAAGTTTCGAGTATGGAAAACTCGGGTGAGGTAGACGAAAGTCACAACACTATTAAGGCGACGAAAGTTTATAAAACTACAAACGTAAACCTCAATATTAATGGAGTTAATCATCGGGCTGTGGTTGACGCAGCAATTCAAAGGACCATGGAAAAGGTCATGAGACAATACAAAGAGCTGAATACTTCTCGCTCTAAATCTCATTCAAAACCATGTTAAATTACTCATGAGGAGAGCTATGCTCACACTTCAAATATGAAGGATGAACCAAAGAAGGAGGATGACTCCCAGAAATCTGAGAAAGAGAGCGTGTACAGGCTTCTTACCGAACTTTCGTTTTGCTTTTTATTAAGCATGTACACCTCTGAGACTGCTTCAGCATTATTAGATGGATGTTTTATATCCATAAAGAATCATTTTTCCGATGTCCTAGTTCCGTTAAATATAAGGACTCAATAAAGTGATAAAAATCGATTGGTTGCCTCGAAAAATCAAGCCCATATCGTGGGTGATAAGAAGCAATTAATTATCAAGACTCCTTATGAGACAACTCTCATAATTACACGTATCCGTACGATTAATTAAAATTAAACATAAAAAAAATGGTGGAATTGGCCGTCCCCGGAGTCGAACCTGGGTCTAGGCCGCACCTTTCGCGCGCCTAGCCAACTGAGCTAGGTGCCTAGTTTGTGAAACTTCCATTATTGATTTAATATAAGCACTTGCACAATAAACTTCCTTATCATTTATCAATGATAACATCTGCTAAGTGTCCTGTTTTTAATACAGGCAATAATAAATCTTCATGAACCATAAACTTAGCAAAATTTTTATTATCATCCACAAGGTATAACTTACCAAGGAAACCATAGTAACCGATTCTTATGGATCGGCAAGGAGTCCTTCCGAAAATCTAAAAGCACTCTTTCTTTGCATAGAGTGCGACAACATATGTTATTTTAATTATTTTTTTCATTGTTTTCTATCGCCTGCGAATGCCAAACTATGTTGATAAAAGTGTCATATGAGGATTGGCGTATCCTAGTGTGTCCCATAGATTATTTCCATGTCTGATCAGCATGGAGGTTTAATACATGGAACCCCTAAGATATCCCAATGATCATATTGTACTAAAGTCGACTAGTAGTATTCAAAGAAGATATCCAGAATGGAATTTTCCAAGTAAATGTTCCCGATTAAGGAATTCGTGAACTAGTAACATAAAGGTGTCACTTATTTGACACGAGCAATGGTGGATGAACTGGAGCCTGAGATATGGAAAATCTCTGTAGCCTCCTTATACCTTGATTATCTTCTCATAAGTTTTCCCTGCTCACCTCCTGGAAGGCAGGTAGAATTAAGTTTTAATACTCCATTTAAGACTGCATTATTATGAAATCTCCATGACGGCTAGTACCATCATTGGAAGAATCGAAACCCTGATTAATTAAGCTTTTAAATAGAGGGTTCATATAGCCTAACTCGATATTCCGAGAGTTGATATTATTAAATAAGAAAGACGGTTCATTTTGCTTATGCATTAATTGCCGCAACCCTAATTAGTCAATGATTAGAAATTTGCCATCAGCTATCCAGGATCTAAGGGCAAACTATTGGTGGATAGGCTTGAAGAAGTCTGTGGCCACCTATGTAGCTAAATGCTTGGCTCATGCGCAAGTCAAAGCCGAGCGTCAGAAACCATCAGGTTTGCTACAACAGCCTGAACTTCCTACGTGGAAGTGGGAAATGGTAACCATGGATTTTATTACCAAGTTACCAAAGATCAGGAAAGGAAATGATACAATATGGGTTATAGTTGATAGACTGACTAAGTCAGCACATTTTTACCCATCAAGGAGACTTATAGCTCCGACATGTTAGCCCAGTTTTACGTTGATAAGATTGTAGCCTTACATGGCATACCTGTGTCTATTATCTCTGATAGAGATACTAGGTACACGTCGCATTTTTGGAAGAGTTTCCAGCAATCTTTGGGCACATGTTTGAATTTTAGTACGGCTTACCATCCTCAGACAGACGGTCAGAGTGAGCGTACTATTCGAACGTTGGAAGACATGCTACGTGCATGTGCAATCGATTTGGGTGGTATTTGGGATAAGAACCTACCATTAATCGAATTCTCCTACAACAATAGCTACCACACCAGCATCAAGGCTGCGCCTTTTGGGGCATTATACGGTAGAAAGTGTAGATCGCCCGTTTGTTGGGCGGAAGTTGGAGACGTCCAGTTATCAGGACCAGAGATAGTGTTCGAAACCTCATACAAGATTGTCCAGATTCGAGACCGTCTCAAAGCTGCCCAGGATAGGCAGAAGAGTTACGCTGATCCTAAGCGTAAGGATTTTCACTTCGAAATAGGTGACAAAGTCCTACTTAAAGTGTCACCCTGGAAAGGTGTGATGCGGTTTGGTAAGAAAGGCAAGCTAAGCCCGAGATACATAGGACCTTTCGAGGTTATCGAACATATTAGGTCAGTTGCCTATAAGTTAAACTTACCAGAAGAGCTCAGTGGAATTCACAATGTGTCCCACATCTGCAATCTGAAGAAGTGTTTCGCTGACGAATCACTGGTTATACCACATACAGATGTGCATATATATGAGAGCTTAGAGTTTGTGGAAAAACCTTTGTCGATTGAAGGTCGACAGGTAAAGAAGCTTCGAAGGAAGCATGTACCTATTGTTAAGGTCAAATGGGATGCCCGTAGAGGTTCCGAATTCACGTGGGAGGTTGAATCCACGATGAAAGAAAAGTACCCTTACTTAGTTCAGTAAATCTCGGGTCGAGATTTATTCTAAGGGGGTGAGGATGTAACACCTCGAAAATTCACGTCCTGTAATGTGTTGACACGTGTCATAAAGTTTGAACGTGTGAAAGAAATATTATAGAAGGACTAAAGTTGACAAACATGGAAAGTATGTGAATATACGTATTCTAAGTGTCAACTGTGAATAAATATAATGTACATTAACCCTACATGATGCTCATACCTTCAAACGAATAAATCATGGATCATACGAAGCTAAAAGTGAGAGATTACAAACTACAGGGGTTAAATGTGTCAACATGTTTAAAGATATACCTCTGAGTGACCTTTTGACAAACCCGAAGCTTTGTAAATGTTAATCATGCTCACTAGAATGCACGATTTAAATTTCGTAAAGTTTCGTTAACGTATGAGAAAGTTATGATCGAATTCGTGTGCGAGGGGTTAAAGCGTCAACGTTGAAAGTTAGGCCTTTTCGGGTAACAATAAAGTTACCCGGGGACTTAACAAAGTGGGTATATGTCTTGAGGCCCTTATAGATCAATTACGAGGGCTCAAAATGCAATAAACAAGTGCCTAATCGAAGTTTGAAGAGCCAGGGACTAAACTGCAATTTAACCAAAGTTTGTTGGATGATCTGAGGTGCTCGCGTAGCGCGAGCTTATAGGCTCAGGCAGTCGCGCTACGCGACTGCCATATCTGGACAGAACTTTGATTTGCATGATCCTTTGTCTGCCACAGCCAAGTTACTCCACCTTTGATCGATCTTTCCACCTCACTTGGCCCCTAAAACACCCCCTACACACTAGTAACAAGTGTTGGATGATTGTGGTTGATGGTAGACTTGTTTGTCAATCACTTATGGTGGGTGAAACCACTATATAAGGCACTCCAATGTCACATTCATTCTCACACCTTCATTTGCATGATTTGATCATTCCTGGAGCTCTCAAGCAGGTCCAACTGATCTAAAGTCGTGCATAGGACTCTTGTAAGTCTACTAGTCCTTCTTTATTTGAGTTTAGCTTGTTTAATTAGCTAAAAGTCAAACCGTCGCAATTACGGTTTGACTTCGAGATTAGTCAATAATGGCTCAGTCATACCTCGAATTAAAAGTAGTTATAGATTGGTATTTATGTGGGTAATAAAACCTCAAAAGGGTTTCCCCTGATCACCACTCTAACCAGGTCAAAAGTCGGGTCAAACATATAATTAAAAAGTCAATAGGATGCTTAAAATGTCATTTATGCATAATTAGCTATCTAGAACATATACAACCTGTTTGATCATTGTTATAACTTAGTAATAAGTGTAAGAACATGTCTAAACATGTTCCACCCGACTATTTCCTGTTTAGACCCGGTTCGGAACCGAAAGTCACATAGTTTGACTTTCACTTTGACTTTCAGTTCTGACCCGTTTAGGCATGTTTTAGAAATGCCTCAGAGCTTTAATTGGATTAGGATACATGTTAGAACAACCCTCTACGATTATGCACCTTGGTTCACTAGTTATCCAATTAATATGCATATTTCCGTTAATTGCTCATATGTTGACCGTTATGCCCTTATTATCTTAAAAACGTGATTTATGAAAATGTAAAAGTGTAGAAACCTTAGTTACCGATATATAAACTTGTATGCAAAGTTTGACATCAGTTTGACTTGTAGATTAAGAGTTATGCTCAATATCGCTAAATCAATGCTTTATGTTAATAAAATGGCGTAATTAGCGTATAGCCTAGTTAAGCCTACTTTTTAGTATCAAACTTAATACCCACTGATGTAATATATTATTTTGGCATTTTTAAAGATTTTTAATTAATTTTAGGCTGAGCATAACTAGTAGTCGTAGGCTTAAGCCGGTAATTGTCGGTTTGCCCTTACGGGCCATAAAAATGAGTTTTACTTATCGAAACGACTCCAAACCTTTTGCTACCGACCACATATAATAAATAAATTATTTTAAGCCTTCTGGAAATATAAAAATATCAGATTTAAGTATCAAACCCGGAAATGGCCTTTAATCGCCTTATTTAGCGTTTTTAACGCATAGTATGTTTTAAAATCATATTGAACATACTCGGGTTGATACCTACTGATATATGAGGCAAATTATGATATTCTAACAGTAAGAAAAGGTTGATTAACTCAGACTTCGTTTTTGAGCTTTTCGGCTTATGTGAAATTACCAAAATACCCCTATGGGGCATAGTTTGGTTAAAAATGATAAATTTCACATATATGCTTTAGCCTACTGTTATAACTCATCAAATTGAGTATGTTTGCTGTTTACATCAGACCAGTAACTCAGTTAAACATCTAAGCGCTTTTACAAACTTTAAAACGACCAAACTACCCCTACGGGGCATAATTTGTGTTTAAATTAGTTCGGGGCATAATGAAAGACATCCTACTGATGTCACAACATATTTGAAGCATATTAACTTATGAAACCTGTATATGGCTCTTACGGATACCCGTTACGCATTTTACGCGTTCGGTTCGGTTTATGTAACAAGTTTACATAAATTAACCGACACGGGTCAAACCTTATCGGTTTCATCTCAAAATCCAGAATGTGAATAATAAACCCACATTAAACAAGTCTCTGAACTTGTCGGGTCTAAATCACATTCTATCCGGTCTTCGCTTAATCGTGCGTACGAACCGTGTCTTTGAAACTAGTCGGTCTAAGCTTAAGCTTAATAAAAGACCCGTTAGTATTCTAATAGGTTATATTAAACCTTCGTTCCAGATTAGGAGAACCAGTAAAAGCTACGTGCATTTTGCTTATTGTGATTTATACTTTGCATCAGGTAAATACTTTTAACTTATTTTCCCTATACGGGCTTGGGTTACGGTACATAGCGTACCGCTTGATCGAGCATCAAATCTCCACGCTTAGTGGGTAGTTGAATAATTTGATCGGCTCGTTTAAACAGTCTTGTTTACTTTACAGCCTTTGGGGGGTTAATGACCATGTCCCGGATATCCTTGGCATCATCTTACGAGATTGGCCACGACCTGAGCACGGCGTGTAGGCGTACACCGTCCGTGTATAACTCAATTATGTGGTGTGTCTATTGATTTTTAACCCGGACTAGATCCGGGCTACTGAACGCATAAGTAACATGTAATTCGTTCACAAGATTATAATATTAAATAATTCTCCCAAGTTAATAAAAAGATTAATCTTGCCTCTGTGCACTTTAATCAAATTATAAAAACATTTATGCCATGTGCATCCAAACCAATTTTTAAATCATTTTCCAAAATGAGTCAGTTGATTGTATTTACCAGTGTAAACTGACGTATTTTCCCAAAAAGACTAAATGCAGGTACTAAACGTAATTGGCTGGATTGTCTCCTTAGCATCAATAAAGAGTTTCGCAAGCTTAAGATGCCTGAAGTCTGTTGAACTATTGTTTCCATTTTATGTTCGATCCTTCTGTGGATAAGCTCCCGAATATTGTGATAGTTGATATTACAATAATAAATTGGGTTGTATTATATTTTAATTGCTTCCGCTGTGCTTAATAATATTGTGTTGTTTGACTATTATGTTGCCAACCATGACGTCACGATACTCCCCACCGGGCCCACCGGTGACACGTGGAAAATCGGGGTGTGACAATAACATTAAATTGCTCGTAGATAAATGAAATAAAAATAAGATAACATACCTGCATGGAAGGGATAGACTAAGTAAAGATCGGTATGGACGGGATGGCTGGGTAAAGGATTTCATGAAAAGTTGCAATGATTCGTTGGGTCCATTGACCCCAACTATATAAAGGAATCATCTAGTTTGTTAAAAGACGACCTAATCAATTCTTTTTCACTAAAAGAATTTCTATAGTCTATATCTTTGCGTTATCTGATTATTGAATTCATGCACCTACAAAATACTTTAATTTGAAAGTGAGATTACATACAAGAAGAATTTGGTATACGAAACCTGCATTCAGGTTATGTCACTGATGAATTATAGTAAGAAGTGTTCATCTGATAGATTTTTTTTTTCGAAAAAAAAAATTATCTATACAATAGCAGAATAACAATTGTTATGTATATTCAGTACAAGTGTACAACTCACCAGTTACACGACCTAATGATAGTTCTCTAGAAAGGGGAAAGGAAACTAGTATATCCTCATTCTACAATATTAAGCATGCAGCCTGGGCACACAGTAGTAATAAATTCTCTATGTCTGTCTGTTAACATAATAACTTTTATGTCAAGTACGAGGCTGTGTTGATATGTTAGCTGTATAATTATATCTCTAATTTCTTTAAGGGAAAAATTACCCGAATGTCACTTGACCAACCAAAATTACCAAAATGCCACCCTCCTGCGTCCATGGACGGACTCCTGCGATATGGGATGCATTCGTCTATCAACTTGAAGAGTCCATGAATGAGGAGGCTACACGTGTCCGACAAAGGTGATGCGTCGACGGCGGACTCCTCCCATATACTTGGCAGACTCCTCCCATTGGCTCGGTTGACTCTTCCCAACTGCTTGGCGGACTCCTCATATTTTGGCTGACTCCTATCATTGCTCGGCTGACCAGGGCCGTCTCCGAAAATCCCAAAAAAAAATTTGGCCGTGTTCAAGATAAAAAATTTGGGCCCTATTCGCAAATCTTCATATAATATAAACTCATCAATCATTCAATCAAATAACCCATAATACTACGATAATTGTTATCAAATAGATAAAACAAATTAACAAAAATAGTGTAGCAAAAATGATCAAGTTATCGAACCTACTTGCTAAGCGAAAAGTGTGGTTCTTCTAGCGTTTTTTGAAGCAAAGCTTTCGATCAACTCCTTGTAATCCATAGTATCTAATATTTCACTTTTAATAGAAATTGTCGCCAACCCGTTTAGCCTTTCTTGTGACATTTTAGAATGTAAATAGGCCTTCAACAACTTCAACTTTGAGAAACTTCTTTCTGCTGATGCCACGGTTACCGGAATTGTCAACAACACTTTATATGCATTTATAACATTAGGATAAGTAGTACTGCGTTGGAAGATATAGTCTAAAACATCAAAAGAGTTGTCAACGTGTCTCGGTAAAAATGTATTAGTTAAGTTCAACTCCGTATACAATTCTTTAGCATCAATATCGGACTCTCCTTCATACTTCAATGCATCTTGAAGGCGATAACAACACTCCTTAAGCTTGGCTTCATTTAGAGTCTTCAACTTTTTTGGAAACAAAAACCCAATTATTTTTTCGAATTTTTAGTATTGTTCAAAACTTGTTTCAAGTGAAAAAATAGCTTGATCAACAATACATAAAAAATAATTTACTCTAAAATCCTCCTCGGGTGAAAATGTTACTTCTTCTACACTTGATGATTCATCATTGTTTTTTCCTATATATCACACGTTTTTTCCGGAATTCCGCATTAACACCTATTTCATTTGCAATTTCTCCAGCTTCATCGAGCGCCTTAGAGAACCCCACTTCTCTATAATTTTTAAGGAATTTAATTAATTTGCCCACTTCATCAATAGCAACATCAAGAACAACATCTTTTGATTGCAACCGTTTGCTCACCACATTCACCTTTGATAATAATTCAAACCAAATGACAATTTGTGCCAAACATTCAAAATCACCAAGTTCATACTCTTCTAATTATTTAGCTTCACATATGATTTTAGCGTCTCTATCCGTCTCCCTAACTTCTCGCAAAGCTTTTCTTACATCTCCAAGTTGATTTTTTATAGCCTTAATACTATCTATACGACTTTCCCAACGAGTTGTAGACAATGATTTAAGAGTTAGGGGCTGTTTGGTACCCTCTTAATGACCATTCAGATGTTATCTCTTAATGGTTTAAAACCTCTGAATGAATAAGAGGTAACCTCAAGTCTGAATGGTTAAGAAGTAACCTCTGAATGGTAAATCATCACATCTCACATTCTTCTACATTCTCATTGGTAAAATTCTTAATGGTTCCATTAAGAGGTAGCCTCTTAATGACCATTCAGAGGCTACCAAACAACCCCTTAATCCTTTAACATTGTCTTTCAAAATTTGCCACCTATTAATAGAATAGGCAAAGATAGTATATAACCGTTGTATTGTTCCAAAAAATTCTTTAGACTTAGTAGTTGTGTTAGCCATGTCACACAATGCTAGATTTAGACTATGACAACCACAAGCACTATTGAAAGCTCTAGAAATTTTTTTTCTAAAAATCTAGTTTGAACTCCTTTGTTTTTTCCTCTCATGTTTGCCCCATTATCGTAGCCTTGACCACGCATATCACCAATATCAAGACCAAGCGACTCTAATTCCTTACATGTAACTTCAAAAAGTCCTAAACCCGTGGTATCATCAACAACCAAAAAACCTAAAAATGATTCCTCAACGGTCATAGAACTAGAGTTAAAATTCACGTACCTCACAATTATGGACATTTGCTCTTGGTGACTTGTATCAGGCGTGCAATTGAGGATGATGGAGTAATACTTTGCTTGCTTAACCTTCTTGATGATTTCGGTTCTAACTTTATCCCCTAATAATTCTATCACGTTTTGAATATTTTGGCCAAGAAAGTGTACATGGCACTCTTCATTCAAAACACGGCGCACATGTTCTTTCATAATCGGGTCAAACTCTTCCAACTTCTCAACTAAACCGAAAAAGTATCCATTGCCTTTTTGATACAACTTCTCATTTGTCCCACGAAACGCTAAGCCATATTTTGCAAGAAATTTCACAAGCGCAACAATCCGTATAATGACTTGTTTCCAATAATCTTTTTCTTTTTTAAATTGCTCATATGCCACTTTGTCAATTGTTTCTTTGCATTTCAACCTTTGGCGTAATTCAAACCATTCATTCATATTCTTGAAATGTTCTAAACCAACTTCATGTTCTTTAAGTCTACCACTAGCATGTCTTCAATCCTTATAACCTTCATCATCCAACCCACCTTTCGGATGCCCCGTTCTAAAAACTTTACAACAAAAAAACAAAAGAGTTTGTCAAGTTTTTCCGAATACACTAGCCATTCTCTATCACACGTCTCCCTATTTGATAGAATTCTAGCGTACATGGTATTAGAAAAATGTCTTCCAAATTTATCCACGGGGCCCTTAACAACATCCATATCTCTTTTTGGACCTTTCATAACCAACTCTTTAATCATGTCATTACTAAGCCCACCCCAATTTCTCGGATAAAATAATCAATATCCGGAAACGAATTAACATCATCTTCATCTACTGTAGCATTAACATTATCTTCACCTACGTTCATGTTGTCTTCACATACGGTCACATTGTCTTCGCCCACATTAGCTTCTTCATCTACGTTCACATCTTCTTCACCCACATTATCGTCACCCAAGTTAGAACTAGAATTTTGAGTTTCTTTTGAAAAAAACTTGTGTATTCGGTTTTGTTTTACTTCGTCCGCCTTTCTTTTCTCATCCTCTAGCTTCGTCTTCTTATGTTTTTGATGGTCGGATGGGTATTTGTATTTAGGAACGGAGGCATAATTTCTAAATATTAACAAAAAACATTCATTCAATATTTCAATCACAAGTCATTAGTTAACAAAAATCATACATTCATTCAATATTTCAATAACAAGACAATAAGACATCAGTTAACAAAAAAACATACATTCATTCAATATTAACAAATAACATTCATTCAATATTTCAAATTTTCAATAAAAAAGACATTCATTCAATCAAAAACATTCATATGAAATCAAAAAGACATTCATTCAATCAAAAACAAAATCAAAAAGACAAAAACATATGAAATCAGCGACTGATATACCTCCGATTTCGAAAGTCTGATGATAATTGCGATTGATATACCTCTGATTCCGAATCACTGGGATATTAGGAACAAAAACTGAAACTCTAATGATCAACGACTGAAATCCTGAATGAGAATTGAGAGCCGACCTTTTGTTTCCCTCCTGACTTCTGTGCGTGCAATTGATATCATCAGCGACTTTTTGTTTACCTCGTCCCTCCTGTGTGTGCCATATATGATCACTGTAGGCCCTAATTTTTTGTAATTGGGCCTTATTTCAATTGATTGCAACTGTCTGGGCCTATTTCAACTTACATAATTGATTTTTTATAAAAACATACATAATTTTTTTAATATATATATATATATAGAATTTTCGTTTTTTGGGCCCCATACTAGTTTGGGCCCTGTGCACAGGTGAAGGTTGAAGAAAAGAGGATCTGATACTAAGTATTTGGCTATTGTGCTTGCTATTGGAACTGAATGTGATATTGGTTAGTAGTTAGTACAAACAATTATGATTCATTATTCTGATTTGATTGTGAAATGTTTAGGAATGTATGTGAAATGAGATGTTAATTAGGGTGTTTGGATGTGTGATTAAACAGATTATTGAGCTTTTGTGATTTGATTGTTAGGGACATGACGGTTGATGTGCGTTAGATGTAATATAATTTAGATGTATATTTTAAGCCCTTTTTACACTTTTAGCCAAGTTTTAAATTTATAAAACACGATATTTACTAACACTAAACACACATATGGGCAAGTGCACCCATCGCGGACGTAGTATAGTGTTGGTAAGATACCGTGGTCGTCCAAGGACACAAGAGCTTTTAGTACCGGTTTATCCTCAACGTCTAATCAAATCAAAAAGTTAGAAAAGGTGTTTAAACTAAGAAAATAAAAACTAACTAAATGCTGAAAAATAAAATAAAAATAAAAACAGATAGACAAGATGAATCACTTGGATCCGACTCGTGTATTAGTATAACCTTTGATTATTTTCGCACTTTTGCACTTGTTTAAGAGATTATCTTAGTTATTGTAGTAGGCCCCTCTTTTGAAAGCGACGTTACCCTCAACCCAGTAGTTTGAGTCAGCAAGGATACAATCCTAAAGGGTTGGATTATTGGAAGATAATGAATTAAGTTATTAATGCAAATTATGGTAGGCCCCGCTTTTGGCGGTGACGTTACCCTCGGCTAAGTAGTCTGAGTCAGCAAGGATACAGTCCTAAATAGCCGGGTTATAGTATTAATAGTAGTTAACTTATGAGGGGGTCAAAGAGTTTGGATCCCCGCCATCCAATACCTATGGGCATTGAAGGAGATCCTACTAAATTTGACCCAGGTCCCTTGCAGGACCTCTAAACGCTGAACAAGGGCAAGACCCTTACCAAACCGTTCCCTTAACCCCCGACCAGGTAGCCAACATACCTCCATATAGACCGTGGAGATATGAATGGTGAAAATCTTTTATTTTATATAGACAGTAAAATAATGCCAAGACACCACGGACAAACGATAAGGAAAGATCACCTTCAACATAAGCAACTAGTTATTAAAGTCATTAATACAAAACCAAATAAAAAGTGCAAAAGATTAAAAATAAAAAGTATTATACTAAACACTTGTCTTCACCAAGTGATGTAAGAGACTTAGGCAAACATGGCCTTGATTGTCAAGAACTCTTACGATCAATCTTGGATCCCGAGACGACTCACACACTCTATGATGGACAATGGATGATGGTGGTGGATGATGGTGTTATGGTGGTGGTGGGTGGTGGATGAAGTGTGAGAGAGGTGGTGTGCCAAGGGATGAGTTGAAATGAAACCAAGCACTCCTATTTATAGGTTGAACAGAAGGCTGGGCACGGCCCCGTGTCCGCTGGACACGCCCCCGTGCCCGTCTGACACTCTCTCTATTCATTAATTGTAATTCGCAATTACAATTAATGCGCCTGCTGTACTTTCGCCACGCCCCCATGCTCACTGGACACGGCCCCATGGTGGGCAATAGAAGCTTCTATAGGTTTGTCTTTTCTGCTGCTTCTTGGGCACGGCCCCGTGCTGGCTGAGCACGGGGCGTGTTCAGTCTTCTGACTTCTCTTTTCTGCTTGGGAGGATGCCGTTGAGGGGTCGGGCAATCCACTTTTGTTCCTTTTCTTGTATTTATGTTAGATTTAGCTGTCTTTTTGCTTCTTTTGTGAATTTGAGCTCATTTCATCCTGAAAATACAAAAGGAAGACAAAAACACTCTTTTTCCAACATTAGTACTTAAAAAGGGTTAGTTTTATGACTCAATTGATGTAATTTATATGTTGCATTTTACACACATCAAATACCCCCACACTTGAACTTTGCTTGTCCTCAAGCAAAACTCTTTAATATGTGGCTTACACTCCCAAATGGAATGGGTAGAAGAGAAGGTTTTCGGCTTGTCATAGAGTGTCGGGAATCCAAGATCTTTTTGGGTTTTATTTTTATTTATTTACAATCCTATTCGTTATGATTTATTTAGAACGTTTCATAAGAGAAATTACTTATTTGGGCATAGCATGCCTTTTTTTTTTAAATTTCATTTATATACAAGTTCACATACCTCACGGGGGATCACTCGGCCGAAGGTGTATTTTTAGTGAATCACTCGAGAGCGGCATGGAACTTATTCCTACCATAAGCTTGCCAAGCAATCAATCCTCCTCCTTTTTAACTATATACCTTTGTAAATATCAAGAGGACTTTTTGGGTGAAGGGTTAGGCTTGGGCTAAAGGTGGGTGGTTGGGTTAGTGGTTAGTAAAAGGGCGAAAAGCGTCGGTTTTCGTAAAACACTTTGTTTTAGTGACTTTTTATTTCGAAGTATTTCTCCAAACAAGCTTTTGTTTTAATAGCTTTGTTTGTTTATTTCTAACTTCATCATTTTTTTAGTCACACGAAAAACCGAGCTTGTTACTAAAATAAAGGGAGAAAATAAAAAGGGTTTTTGGTGGGTAAAAAAAAAAGTTTTTAGGGTAAAGAAATGAAAGGTTTAGGCTCAAAGGTGAAAATAAAAAGGGTTTTTGGTGGGTAAAAAAAAGTTTTTAGGGTAAAGAAATGAAAGGTTTAGGCTCAAAGGATTTTGGGTAGGTGATAAAAAAAATTGAAAAATAATGGTGTAGAAAGAAAAAATGGTTAGTCCTAATGCCTCCATCTAGAGTCGTAAGAACCAAGCGGCTATTCACACAAGAAACGAAAAATGAGCATTTAGTCTAAAGATGTAAATTTTGTATGCTCAATAAAGGCTCAAAACTCACTTTTGTGGGAATGGGTTTTTATGTGATCAAGTATATATAATCAAATTTTAACTAAGCTTGTCATGCCGTTTCATAATTTTCTTATGTTGGTTCTTGTTATCACGACGCTCTCGGTTGTAAAATTGTAAAAATATAACCTTATTAATCTTAGGATTCCTAACTTAAACTTTAGACAAGTAAAAAAATGAAAATTTTTGAAAAAATTTGGGGCGTTTAGCGGTTCCAATAGAGTTTTGTGTAAGGCTTGTTATTAGGACTTGCAAAATTTCAAGGTTTTAGCTTCCCCCCCCCCCACACTTAAATTACACATTGTCCTCAATGTGTCCCAAAAATAAATTTTTAGGTTGATTGGATGTGTAATGTGGTGTTAAAAAGCAAAGTTTTATGTTACTGGCAGTCTGAACACGGCCCCATGGGGACCGGACGCGGCCCCGTGTTCAGGTGCCAGTAACAAAAATTAAAGAAATGAGACAGAAGCCTGGACACGGGGGCGTGTCTGGTGAACACGGCCCGTGTCCAGTTACCTGAACTGGGCGTTTTTCTGCAGGGGGTTCAGCACGGGGCCGTGTTGGTTGGACACGGCCCGTGTTGAACCTTCTGTAACGGAGAAATTTGTGTCGGGTTGCCTTGTTCTTGTGCATGGGGCATTTTTCTCGTTCCCCTTTTCATCCTTTACCACCATGAGTGTGTTTTATTCCTGCAAAGTTAAAACTAAGAGATTAAACTAAACTAAGGATAGTTCCGCGGAATGCCTCCGTGGTGCGCCACGTTTATAAGGGTCCTTGGCTAGACCCAATGTGAGGTTATATATTTTCTGAGTGGGATGTTTGGCATCCCATGTTACACCGTCGGAGAGCCGCATCCAAACTCGAATCAATAACTGACGCCGTGGTCCGTAGGACAACCCTTAAGTGCCTTAAAAAGATTAAAATCCCATGCTTTACACGTTTAATTGTTTGAACTTGGTAACTACTAGTTGTTTGGACGTGCAGGTGCAAATAGAGCTTAAAAGGGAAGTGATTTGGAGCATCAATGAAAAAAATCAATTTTTGGAATTGAAGAATTAAGAGGATAGCATGATAGAGGGAATTACAAGAACGTAGGTGAAAACGGTGAAGAAAACGGAGTTGAAACGAAAAAGTTATACTGAAAACAAGTTTTCATGCTGAAGCCTGCCGTAAGCTACGGCAAGGGCCGTAGCTTACGGCGCCGACTGGCACTTTTTGTCACCGTATGACAGTTTAAAGCCACCGTAAGCCATTCCAAGCCACCGTAAGCTACGGTGGCCACCGTAGCTTACGGCGCTGACCTACGTAAATGTGTAACTTCCACCTTTTAATGTGGATTTATGATGCCCTTTCACCTCTAATCATTCCCATTCGGTTACACAACAATTTGGGACGATTTTTGGTTGTGCTTGGGAGCTTGAAGACATCTTTAATCATTGTTCTTATGTTTCTAACTTATTTGGAAGATCAAGACTTTGTTATGATGTTTGTTAAAGCCATGAGTGGCTAAACTTGTTATGATTGTCTTTAGTTGAAGGTTTGTAAGACTTTATGCATCCAAACTCGAATCAATAACCTTCATGTAGTTGACCGGGTCATCGTCTTCTATTCTCTTCCCAACTCTGAATTTTACTTCATCATCCCCGTACCTCAAGGTGAGCGTTCCATCATTCATATCTACCACTGCTTGTGCGGTGGCAAGAAATGGTCTCCCTAATATGAGGGGGACCTCGGTGTCTTCCTCCATATCGAGTATGACAAAGTCGGCCGGATAGACGAATTTGCTTACCTTTACCAGGACATTTTCGATGACACCTTGCGGGAATTTGACGGATCGATCAGCAAGTTGTATGCTCATTTTTGTAGGACTCGTTGTTCCTAGGCTGATTCTTTTAAACATAGATGAGGGCATGAGGTTAATGCTAGCCCCAAGATCGGCTAGTGCATTACGAACGGGGGAATCCCTGATTGAGCAGGGAATCGTGAAACTTCCGGGATCGATTTTCTTTTGGGGAAGTTTGTTGAGTACGAGAGCAGAGCATTCTTCACCTAAGTTAACTAATTGCAAAGTTTCAATTTTCTTTTATGAGTGAGGAAGTCCCTCATGAACTTAGAGTATTTGGGCATTTGGGTTAGGACATCAATAAAAGGAATATTGACATGCAATTGTTTTAATAGACTTTCGAATTTTGGGAATTGCTCAATGGTCTTTTGACGAATTAACCTACCGGGGTACGGAACTCGAGGAGCCATGGTAGGTTCTGATGACGGAGGGGAGTTCTTCTCCTGCAGAGGCGGGGGTACAGTTTCTTCTGTCGGCGGTGGAGCCTCCGCAGGCCCCACGGTGCGGTTTCGTAACGTGATGAGATGAACTTGCGCTTTTGGGTTTGTTTCGGTATTGCTTGGTAATGCACCTTGTGGTCTCTCGGAAAAATTTTGAGCTAGTTGATTTAATTGTTTTTCTATGTTTTGAATACTAGCTTGTTGATTTCTAAAATTTGATTCTAATTGTAGAAACCTTTCCGAGTTTTTCTTTTCAGTGTCGGAGATGAGGCAAGATACAGTATCTTCAAGCCTTTCTCGTCCACCTTGTTGTTGAGTGAAATTTTGTGACTCATTTCTTGGTTGTTGAAAGTTTGTTCGTTGGGTTTGTTGGTTACTACTATTGCCGGGCTCTCTCCAACCAAGGTTTGGGTAGCTTCGCCATCCTTGGTTGTAGGTGCCCGTTGGCGGACCCGACGGCCTAGGTCTATTATCAATGTAGCTTACCGACTCTTTGTTGATCGTCTGTTTCTTTCATACAACTCCAATTTTCATGTGGCACACCACACCCTTCACAAGCCATAACCGAGACTGTTTTTGTCATTTCTAATTTTTTTATTTTTGAAGAAAGGGCCTCGATTTGGGCTTGTAAAAAAGTGATTTCATCAACTTTATGGGCGCCCGGGGCAATAGATTTATTGCCTCGGGGGGTGTGCCATTGAAAATTGTTTTGAGCAATTTCCTCAATTTGGTTATATATTTCATGCGGGCGGCGATTACCTAAAAGTCCCCCGGAGCTAGAATCAAGTGTCTGCCTTGTGTGTGGCAACAATCCATTATAGAAAGTGGATACTTGTTGCCATATCGCAAGGCCATGATGTGGACACTTGCGTAATAGTTCCTTGAACCCTTCCCAAGTTTCATATAAGGATTCCTCGTCCTCTTGTGAATATGTATTAATTTCAGTCATTAATTTAGTCGTTTTAGCGGGAGGGAAATACTTATATAGAAATTTTTGGGCTAGTTCATCCCAGGTGTTTACCGATCCAGCTGGGAGGGCGTTCAGCCAAGCTTTTGCTCGGTCTTTTAGTGAAAAAGGAAACATTCGGAGGCGGATGGCGTCATTTGATGCTCCATTGATCCGAAAGGTATCACATATTTCTAAGAAATTAGTAATATGTAGATGGGGATCCTCGTCCGCAAGCCCATGGAAGGTTGCGGAGTTTTGGAGCATTTGTATCAAATGCGGCCGAAGTTCGAAGTTATTGGCTTCAACATTCGGTGCATTGATAGCGGCGCCTAGGTTACCTACGGTGGGTCGTAGATAATCCATGAGGGTACGTTGGTCCGCCATTGGAGGTGGATTCCCCGAAACTTTCTCTACCTTTTTAGCTTTTAGTCTTTTTCTGAGAAGGCGTTCGGGTTCTTCTAGAGGTTCTTTTATGTCCTTATTAGAACTGGAGCTCATACACTATGTAGGATGGCGTCTGGTTCCAAGTCCTGCAATAAAAACAGAAAAGAATGCTGGTCAGAAGGTTCACCACGGCCCCGTGCTCAGCGAACACGGCCCGTGGTCGGAGTTACAGCGATTGTTTTCCAGATCCCAGTTACTGGAAAGTTGGACACGGCCCCGTGTTGCACCGACACGGCCCCGTGGTCAGCCTTCTGTAACTTGGAAAACTAAAAACTGCGAGTAACGATGCTGGGCACGGCCCGTGTCCGACCAGGCACGGCCCGTGCTGAGCTCTGCAGAAGCTGAAAAACTAAGAAAAATCCTAAAAAATTAAAAAGAAAAATAAAAATATGATTAGGCCGTTGATTCCTAACTTTCTTAAAATCCTTGTGTCCCCGGCAGCTGCGCCAAAAACTTGATGTGTGCGAGGTGTTATATAATTTAGATGTATATTTTAAGCCCTTTTTACACTTTTAGCCAAGTTTTAAATTTATAAAACACGATATTTACTAACACTAAACACACATATGGGCAAGTGCACCCATCGCGGACGTAGTATAGTGTTGGTAAGATACCGAGGTCGTCCAAGGACACAAGAGCTTTTAGTACCGGTTTATCCTCAACGTCTAATCAAATCAAAAAGTTAGAAAAGGTGTTTAAACTAAGAAAATAAAAACTAACTAAATGCTGAAAAATAAAAGAAAAATAAAAACAGATAGACAAGATGAATCACTTGGATCCGACTCGTGTATTAGTATAACCTTTGATTATTTTCGCACTTTTGCACTTGTTTAAGAGATTATCTTAGTTATTGTAGTAGGCCCCTCTTTTGAAGGCGACGTTACCCTCAACCCAGTAGTTTGAGTCAGCAAGGATACAATCCTAAAGGGTTGGATTATTGGAAGATAATGAATTAAGTTATTAATGCAAATTATGGTAGGCCCCGCTTTTGGCGGTGACGTTACCCTCGGCTAAGTAGTCTGAGTCAGCAAGGATACAGTCCTAAATAGCCGGGTTATAGTATTAATAGTAGTTAACTTATGAGGGGGTCAAAGAGTTTGGATCCCCGCCATCCAATACCTATGGGCATTGAAGGAGATCCTACTAAATTTGACCCAGGTCCCTTGCAGGACCTCTAAACGCTGAACAAGGGCAAGACCCTTACCAAACCGTTCCCTTAACCCCCGACCAGGTAGCCAACATACCTCCATATAGACCGTGGAGATATGAATGGTGAAAATCTTTTATTTTATATAGACAGTAAAATAATGCCAAGACACCACGGACAAACGATAAGGAAAGATCACCTTCAACATAAGCAACTAGTTATTAAAGTCATTAATACAAAACCAAATAAAAAGTGCAAAAGATTAAAAATAAAAAGTATTATACTAAACACTTGTCTTCACCAAGTGATGTAAGAGACTTAGGCAAACATGGCCTTGATTGTCAAGAACTCTTACGATCAATCTTGGATCCCGAGACGACTCACACACTCTATGATGGACAATGGATGATGGTGGTGGATGATGGTGTTATGGTGGTGGTGGGTGGTGGATGAAGTGTGAGAGAGGTGGTGTGCCAAGGGATGAGTTGAAATGAAACCAAGCACTCCTATTTATAGGTTGAACAGAAGGCTGGGCACGGCCCCGTGTCCGCTGGACACGCCCCCGTGCCCGTCTGACACTCTCTCTCTTCATTAATTGTAATTCGCAATTACAATTAATGCGCCTGCTGTACTTTCGCCACGCCCCCGTGCTCACTGGACACGGCCCCATGGTGGGCAATAGAAGCTTCTATAGGTTTGTCTTTTCTGCTGCTTCTTGGGCACGGCCCCGTGCTGGCTGAGCACGGGGCGTGTTCAGTCTTCTGACTTCTCTTTTCTGCTTGGGAGGATGCCGTTCAGGGGTCGGGCAATCCACTTTTGTTCATTTTCTTGTATTTATGTTAGATTTAGCTGTCTTTTTGCTTCTTTTGTGAATTTGAGCTCATTTCATCCTGAAAATACAAAAGGAAGACAAAAACACTCTTTTTTCCTACATTAGTACTTAAAAAGGGTTAGTTTTATGCCTCAATTGATGTAATTTATATGTTGCATTTTACAAACATCAACGGTGGTGGTGGGGATGATGGTGGCAGTGGTGGGGATGGTGGCTGTGCGGTGGTGTTTAGAGAGAGAAGAGTGTGTAAAGATGAGAGAGAAAGTGTGTGTAGGTGTGCGCTGGCGTGTGTGTGTTTTATTATATATATATAATTATTTATATCTATATATTATTTATTAAAAGTTTATGCATTAGACACTTGTGCATATAAGAGTTGTACCTTGTGTGTAAATGACCAAATTACCCTCATAGTTAACAGACTTGATGGATGGAGTTAGAAATTTGGACTCAAATGGTTAAAGAAAATGCTTATGGGGACTCAGGTCGTTAAAATTTTTGCTTTTGGACTCAAGTGGTTAAAACCCATAAAACACAGGGACTCAAAAAGTAATTTACCCTTATTTTTTTAATTAATTAAGTTGGTTTTTTGTTATAAAATAATGTTGGTTTTTTTTGTTATAATTTTTATAAAAAATGCAGTTAAATTAAGCAATACAAACAACAAAAATATCCAAATTAAATAAATATTATAAATACTGAAAAGTAAATTGTTCATACATCAAAACGTAAAATTCAATTGTTCATACAGTACTACATCATATAAAAATAACATAAACCACTATTGTCATCAATTCTCGTCAGACTCAGCGAGCTCCTCCTCCGCAAAGTTCGGGCCACGCCTAGTAGAGCGTGACGGGTTCTGCAGCGTATAGGACGTGTCTGGAGCCTGTAAAAAATTAAACATAATACTCATTACATAACATTAAAATTGTTCGTAGAAAATAAAATAAAAACAAAATAACATACCTGCATGGAAAGGTCGAACAGAGGAAAGATCGGCATGGTCTGGCGGGACTGAGGAAAATGCGGCATGGAAAGGTTGGGCTGAGTATAGGATGGGTCGTAAGCCTATAAGAATTTAAATAGAATACCCATTCCATAACATTAAATTGCTCGTAGATAAATGAAATAAAAATAAGATAACATACCTGCATGGACGGGATAGACTAAGTAAAGATCGGCATGGACGGGATGGCTGGGTAAAGGATTTCATGAAAAGTTGCAATGATTCGTTGGGTACATTGACCCAGCTATATAAAGGACTCATCTAATTTGTTAAAAGACGATCTAATCAATTCTTTTTCACTAAAAGAATTTCTATAGTCTATATCTTTGCTCTGTCTTAACCGATTATTAAATTCATGCACCTACAAAATACTTTAATTTGAAAGTGAGATTACATACAAGAAGAATTTGGAATACGAAACCTCCATTCAGGGTTATGTCACTGATGAATTATAGTAAGAAGTGTTCATCTGTTAGATTTTTTTTTCGAAAAAAACTTATCTATACAATAGCAGAATAACAATTGTTATGTATATTCAGTACAAGTGTACAACTCACCAGTTACACAACCTAATGATAGTTCTCTAGAAAGGGGAAAGGAAACTAGTAGATCCTCATTCTACAATATTAAGCATGCAGCCTGGGCACACAGTAGTAATAAATTCTACAGTAGTAATAAATTCTCTATGTCTGTCTGTTAACATAATAACTTTTATGTCAAGTACGAGGCTGTGTTGATATGTTAGCTGTATAATTATATCTCTAATTTCTTTAAGGGAAAAATTACCCGAATGTCACTTGACCAACCAAAATTACCAAAATGCCACCCTCCTGCGTCCATGGACGGACTCCTGCGATATGGGATGCGTTCGTCTGTCAACTTAAAGAGTCCATGAATGAGGAGGCTACACGTGTCCGACAAAGGTGATGCGTCGACGGCGGACTCCTCCCATATACTTGGCAGACTCCTCCCATTGGCTCGGCAGACTCCTCCCATATACGTGGCAGACTCCTCCCATATACTTGGCAGACTCCTCCTATTGGCTCGGTTCAAGAGGCCTGCTCGACTACGCTATGCTTTACGGGGAGGACGTTCAACACCTTTCGGTGTTTGAAATTTGGAAAAATTATATCTTAGTGTCTTCTTTTTTAATAACATGCTATGTCATGTTTTTAGGTTGTAATATTTAAGTTATGTTGTAATGTTTAAGTTATGTTGTAATGTTTTATGTTATATTTCTAATTTTTAAGTTATGTTGTAATGTTTTATGTTATAATGTTATATTAAATAGATATATATATATATATATATATTTGATAGAATTAAAAAGAAATGTGAGGAGTCAGCTGAACAATGTGAGGAGTCCGCCAAGCTGTTGGGAAGAGTCAGCCGAGCCAATGGGAGGAGTCTGCCAAGTATATGGGAGGAGTCTGCCGGGCCAATGGGAGGAGTCTGCCAAGTATATGGGAGGAGTCTGCCAAGTATATGGGAAGAGTCCGCTGTCGACGCATCATAGCTTTGTCGGACACGTGTAACCTCCTCATTCATGGACTCTTCTGTCACACCCCAAAAACGTCGCAAAGGAATATAAAACGTAGTGGTAACAGAAGTTGGTGCCCATTTATATCTTGTCGAGCGATGCATTTTATTGTTGGACATATTGATTTATTTTAAACATAAGTTATTAAACATTACGTTTTAAGACACGACACAATCACATAGTTAAGTTGTCTTTGATCCTTGCGGATCTTATTACAAAACGTCCCAGAAAGTTTAAAAGTTGTCCAACATTTTCAAATTACACAACATGCATCATCAAACACAAGATACGCCATGATTTCCCGAAGCCGAACTCAAGTACCTGTAGAACACGTTAAAAATCAAGTGTCAACACAAAGGATGGTGAGTTCACATATTCACTTACAACCAATTTTATTCCAAGGAAAACTTTCTGATTAGATGTTTATTTGAAAACATCCATATAAATTTTAGAAGTCTGTTTTACTTCCTTAATAAAATCCATGGGCCTTCCGTGTGACAACCCTCACCAAACCAGGTATCCGTACGACTTAATTAACTATTAATTGTTGCCTAATTACTGTGCTTAACTGAGATTTATGATAAACTGCTACTTGATTTTTGATACTTGTACATATCTGCATCATACTTTGATTTTTCCGTCACTACATTATTTATTTACTGAACATTAGTGACAAACATGATGCACAAAAGCACAGTAGCATTTGAACGGATAACCTATTTGACAGGCTGTTATAGCCAGCATCAGGCAGACACTGCCTCTAAAGGCCTGAATGAGCCAGAAATATTTTACTGCACCCATAGTGTGTGTAAGGATACAAGGGTTGTATAATTGCGTCTCTAGGAATAAGATATAGAGATTGGATGTGCCTAAAACGTACTCTAAACACAAAACACGGCATTTTTATCAACATACTAGCTTCTAGCTAATTAATAAAGTGCCAAAAACATGAGGAAATATTCCTGACACTTTGCAGAATAAATTGTGTCGCTAAAAATATTATTTACAACGCTTAAAGGATTACTTAAGCACTTTAACGGATTACTATCCGACCGAACAACCGGACTATACCCGGAACATAAAAATATTGCCAGAAATATTATTGGTATTTTTCTGAGCCAGTTAGGGTCCCTGATTACCCTAACACCCGCCTTATAACGCGTTAAACAACTAACGGGGTTAATCCCTAAAGTTAACCGACTTAACCAAACTAAACTCTAACTGAACAATCGAGATCGAACCGGATGGCATTCCCCCTCAATGGAATCGGCCAACTAGGTGGGACCAAGGGAGTACAACTTTGAATATTATATTAGATTTCGTGGATATCTAGACGACTTGAAACCGTTGGACGATAGCACTAAATTTCTCTATAAATACACACACACACCACACAAACTCACACACACCAACACCCACACTTTCTCTCCCTCTTGCCCCCTCCCTCTCGGCCGAACATACCCACCACCATCCACCATACTTTCGGTTCGTGTCTTGCCATTCCGAGCATATACTAGTGTCGGGGATCACGTACGAGGAAGCTTGAAGCAAGCGGAAGCTAAAGGACCACGTTCATTTGCTTTTATCCACGCCGTTTTCGCCAAAGATCTTCCCTAGCCCCGAGCTAGAGGTATAACATTTAAAACTTGTTCTTGAACGTATCTAAAGTGGTTAAAAGGATTTTTAACGGTTAAAAGTCGGTAACCCATCTTTTGAATCTAAAAAGTCTACAAAAACTCGAATATCGTTGGTTAAAAGCATATAACGCGTGTAAAAGTTGTAGTATTTGAATATGTTGATTGTTGAGGCCCGATCTACGTTGTGGTGGCTCTTATCATCGTTTAACCCGACTTTGTTAAGATCCCGAATCTTGACATACACTTGTTTCTTTTGTACAAGGGTTAAAAGGTGAAACTCCACCACACAGGAAACATGAACTTGTGTAAAAGTGTTTTGACATGTAAAATGGTATTTAAAACGAGCCGATCTACGTATGTATAAGTGGTACATTCGTAGAACCAAGTGTCGAGAAAATCATGTTTTATATAAGTTGGATAACATGATAACAAATATGATTTTTACAAACTACAAGTGTATAAACACTTGTGAAACGAAAGGTCCGACAAAATAACAATTTTTATAAAAATTGTCGGGAAGTTGTAAAGAATGATTTGTTCCAAAAACGGGGTTTTTGCAAGACTAAACTATTTTATACATAGATCCACTAAATATAACGAGATCTACGCAATAGTTTTAGAAAAACTACAAGTTCATGTAATAATGCGATTTTACATACTAGTCTACAAGTTTGAAGTGTTGAAACTTGTTTAATGTGTTGGAAATTGATTTGGTTGATTTGAAGAATTGTTGAAATGATTTTGTAAAAGAAAATGATACGCTTGAAAGCGTGGCCACCTCCAGTTACAGGGGAAACTCTGGCGAAATTTTTCTAAAAATCTAACACTTAGAATTATTTACAAGTGTTAGAATTATTTTTGAAATGTTTTCAAAATATATTTCGCCATGACTTTATTTATTAAATAATCGGAGGTGGGATTTTCACAAAAACTAAACGTGATAAATATTTATTCGATAAATATATTTTTCATCACACTGTTTATGATTATTTTGTGAAAATATATAAATATTATTTTTAGAGTAAAAATAATATTTACAAACTTTGTCGAACCCAAAATAATACCAACGCCTTTACGACAAACATATAAGTTACAATGGTAATTACTATTACCACTTAATCGTCAAAACGTAACTTACGCTTTATACGGAAATATTCACGAATGCGTATCTTGTCAACGTATTATTTTGGAAAGTATTATGTAAAGAGAAAATATATTATTTTTGAGAAAAATAATTATATTTTGAGATGAGAAATAAAATATATTAAGTGAGACTTAATATTATAAACACGCATGTATTAATTCCCCCATCCTTGGGAAGGAGATTAACTACCAAGTATATACGCGGAACGGTTGTCTAACTGTTTCCCGAAAATGTAAACTGTGAATTCATGTTACTATGATTATGAATATGTTTATACACGGTATGGTTAGCGTAAGGAGGTTTGTTACTCAGATCATGTGAGTGGGTAGGCACAACTTGAGGCCATTAATCCTCGTAGTAGGACCGAGGGACAGGAGCGGTAGATCTATCTGGGTGTAGCGAGCCCAGCCCCAGGTCCAGCATAACGGACCTCGGGGTGACTTAGTGCCCGACGCATAAATCCGCTAGGTTTGAGTCATCCCTACTTGCACTTCACACATATCAATGGCCTTGCAAACCATTGGTGATCTCTTTTTCCTTATTTGCTACATACCAGGTTTTTGATAAAGATAAAGGTTTGTTTACGCACTTTCGCATGAACTCGCTCAACATTATTGTTGATTTTTCAACTTACATGTATTTCAGGGAATTAACGATCTGGCGCGGTATGGCTTGTTTTCCGCTGCATTAGGCCCGAGGTCATCCAGGGTTCGAGGCTTGTGACTCTTTCCTGGACAAGTCACAGTCCTTGAATCATGTTTACTTTAAGTTTGCATTTGTAATGTTTAGACAAGTTATGGTTGTTGGGTGTTAACCCGTTAAGACAATGTTTTACTATTTTATTTTTAATGGATGATCTTGCATATTTTCAATTCATATAGCTTGTTATGATTAAGCTATGGTATTAAGAAGTCACACCAAATTAACCACGCTTCCGCAAAGCCAGGGTGTGACAGCTTGGTATCAGAGCTCTGATCATAGCGAACTAGGATTCCTTCTCGAGTCTAGACTATGATCACTAGGGCTCTCACGAAAACATTTTTCTGCATGCCACTTAAGTCCAGATCCAAAACCTTTTTATAAACAAATGTTGAGCATATTTTATTTATTATTTTTAAGCTCAGTCTGGGAGGCTGAGGCTCGGTCTGGGAGACTGAGGCTCGGTCTGGGAGGCCGAGGCTCGATCTAATGGATCGAGGTAGTTGGCTAGTGGGACTAGGGAGTCAGTCTGGGAGGCTGGGAGAATTTGCTAGTGGGACTAGGGAGTCAGTCTGGGAGGCTGGGAGAATTTGCTAGTGGGACTAGGGAGTCAGTCTGGGAGGCTAGGAAAGTTTGCTAGTGGGACTAGGGAGTCAGTCTGGGAGGCTGGGAAAGTTGGCTAGTGCGACTAGGAAGGACAGTCTGGGAGGCTGGGAGGCTAGTGGGACTAGGAGAATTATGTGACTATTATTTGGTAACTTATGTGATTACCTGATTTACTGATTATTTGTGCATACTTGTGATTGTGTTACAGACACATGGATACATCAGGCACCGGAGACTCAGATACCACTGGACCACTACCCATAGTGTCGGATGACATTGTGTCATCGGAGCGTGGGGTGCATACCTCAGACTACTCGAGCACGGATGATGATGACTTCCAGCCGTTCGCTCTACCCGACGGCATTGATGAGCATACTGATGACTCCTTGCCCTTCGCTTTACCCGAGGGTGCCTATGAGCCTATTGATGGCGATCCTGCTGAGTATCTTCCCCTTGTTGTGATTCCAGCTCCGATTCCTCTTGCTTCTTACCCAGCACACGAGCTATTACTAGACGCCGAGGCTGACGGCGACATTGACCTCTACGAGGACGAGCCTTTTGAGGACGAGGTTCCTGATGCAGCCCCTTTACCCGCTGGCGGTCTCTTGATGATTGCTGATGCCCCAGCTGGAGACTCGCCCGCTCACTCACCAGTCCCAGACTCTTTTGAGTCTGTGGCTTCTGCTCCGTCTCACGAGGTGAGCATTCAGCATTTTGTTCATGACTCGGACCCTGATCAGGCATCTTCTGCCGCCCCCATTCCGAGCCTTGTATTTGAGCACGACGATATTGAGGATTCCGATCCCGTTTTTCCTCCAGGATTTGATCCTGACCGCGATATTGAGTATATTCCTATGGACCAGCATATGGAGGACCCTGTTAATCCCGTCGATCCTATCGATCCCTTTGATCCAGAGTTTGATTTTGACATGGCTTTTGATGACCCGGAGCCTGCCGTAGCCCCAGAGCAGGCAGCTGCTTTCGATCCTGTGCATGAGCATGACTTGGTACATGCTGACGTTCCTGTTGAGCCTGTTTTGGCTGACCCGCCAGTTGGCGATCTTCCTGTTGATGATGTCCCTTTGTTAGCTGCTGATCATGCTGTTTATCCTTTTGTTGACCCACCTTTGATTGCTGACGTCCCTGTTGACCATCATATTGATCATGTTGATCCTGTCATTGCTCCTTTTGATCCTGTACCCATTGAGCCTGAGCACGCTCTATTTGCAGAGCATATGGATCCACCTGATGAGGAGGCTCAGCACGGTTGGATACCGGCTGACGAGGATGTTCCACCACTTCCACCACATCACACTGAGGCACATCATACTGATTTTTCGTTTCAGATCCCACCGTTTGTACCTCCAGCAGGGCCTGGAGAGGGCTCTTCAGCCCACCCCTTTGGGCACATACCGATGCCTATGCCCTTCGTACCTCAGATGACACCTGTTCCATCCTCTGTTCATGTAGCACCATTCGATCCCACCAGCATGCCACTGCTTTGGTCATCTTCCTCACCGATGCCACCTACTGATCCATATCATCCATTCCATATGGGACATACCATAGAGGACGTCTTGATGTCCTTTGTCCATCAGCATGATTCCCATACACAGCGACTCCAGGAGCTCGAGAGAGCTCAGTTATCACTAGGTCCATATCTTGGTCAGACATCTTCATCTTTTCAGCCTTTTCGATTATTACCTCCTGACTATGCTGCCCGACTTTTGACCTTGGAGCAGCAGATTGCATCTGTTATTCGCACTCAGCAGGCGATGGAGGAGGATTGGCTTCATTTACGCCGCTTACTTTACGCTCACTTTCCCCCTCCTCCACCCCCATCCGCATAGGGCTCATTGGTGCCATAGTGGTAGACAATGGTGAGACGACCGCGATTGTGACTGCACAGCCTTTTGGAGACCATCTGACGATACTGATTTTTTGTTGATATTTATTGATGTACGGGATGTATGTGACACTGATGTGATATTATTTTTGACGGGGGTGATGTAGCCCCTATTTGATTTGTGATTGTATGATACAGTGACGTACTGATACCCGTACCACATTATGGTCTCGATATATATAACAATCGCCGTATTCTCACCATATCTGATTCACTTGATTGCTTGTTTATGTTTTGTGACATGGGATGTTGTATGTATGATATTTGCAACATGGGATGTTGGGACATGGGATGTTGTATGATATTTGCAACATGGGATGTTGGGACATGGGATGTTGTATGTATGATATTTGCAACATGGGATGTTGGGACATGGGATGTTGTATGATATTTGCAACATGGGATGTTGGGACATGGGATGTTGTATGTATGATATTTGTAACATGGGATGTTGGGACATGGGATGTTGTATGTATGATATTTGCAACATGGGATGTTGGGACATGGGATGTTGTAGGTATGAAATTTGTGACATGGGATGTTGGGACATGGGATGTTGTGTGTGATGTATTGATAACATGAGATGTTATATATTATTATTACTATATACGTATGTTTATTATGGCCTAGTCGACGTACGCATCTTTAGAAGATGGCACCAAGACGACAACCTCAGCCGATGCCCACTACTCCTGAAGAACTACAGCAAGTTATTGCTGCCGCCATTGCTCAATATGCTGCCTCGCAAGGAGGACCAAGCGGAAGTAGCTCGAACATCAACGGCAACCAAAATCCTCCTCATGGGTGCACCTACAAACAATTCCTGGACTGTAAGCCCATAAACTTCGACGGCACAGGTGGTGCTGTTGCTTTCGTCCGCTGGGCAGAGAAGACCGAGTCCGTACTTCGCATGAGCAAGTGCGCATTGGATCAGCAAGTCACCTACATCTCAGGGCTATTTGTGGATGGAGCCCTATCCTGGTGGAATCTACAGGTCCAGACCCTTGGCGAAGCCGCAGCTTACGCACTGACCTGGACAGAGTTGAAAGAGCTCATGCGCAAGAAGTACTGTTCTCGTGCTGAAATTCAGAGGTTAGAGACCGAATTCTGGCGCCTAAAGATGGAAGGTTCCAAGATAGCTGAGTATGTCCAGAGGTTCCACGATTTGTCGCACGTGGTACCCTACATGGTTACACCGGAGTTCAAGAGGATTGAACGCTTCATCTGGGGATTGGCTCCTCAGATAATCAGCATGGTGACTTCTTCTAAACCTGCAACCATCACAGAAGCCATTGATCTGAGTGTGGCTCTCACCGAAGAGGCGATTCGGTTGAACAAGTTTGATGGGGTTGAGCCCAAGAAGAAAGAGACTCATGTGGAGTCATCTGGTGGTAATAAGCGAAAGTTTTCGAGTTTCAAGCAGAGCACCGGGATGGTGGTTAAGAAGGGAGAATCGAGTGCGCCAGCTCAGGATTCAGCTGGTGGTAGAAAGAAAGGGAAGGGATACATGGGTGCACATCCCAAGTGCAACTCATGCCAAAAACATCACTCTGGTCGTTGCAGCCTGAGAGTTTGTGAATCATGTGGGAAGACTGGTCATACAAAAGATTTTTGTTGGGCAAATGCTGGCCGGGGAGGCCAAGGAGGATATGGGAATAGGAACAACCGTGGTGGTGCTGGGAACCGCCCACAAGGAAACCTGGGAGGTGATGGAAACCGTGCCAATAATGCTAACCAAGCGGGCGCCATGAATCGAAACCAGGGAAACCATCAAGTTGGAAACAATGGTGGAAACGGGCAGAGGCCCGGATGTTTTAATTGTGGAGATCAAGGGCATTTCAAGAGGAATTGCCCAGAATTAAACCAGGCACGCGGAAGAGTGTTTAACATGGAAGCCAGGGAAGCGCGCCAGGATCCCAACGTTGTCACTGGTACGTTCCCTGTAAACCAACGCTATGCATCCGTTTTGTTTGATACTGGTGCCGATTATAGCTTCGTATCGCTAGAATTTAGAAACATGCTTGGTTTAGCCGCCAGTAAGTTAGACATTCCTTACTCGATCGAATTAGCGAATGGGAAGTTAGTAGAAGCTAACAAGGTGATTCGAGGTTGCGTAATCGAGCTGGGAGAGCGTGAGTTTGCTCTCGATCTACTACCAGTCCAGTTGGGAAGCTTCGACGTGGTAGTAGGGATGGATTGGTTATCGAGTAACAAGGCAGAGATAGTTTGTCACGAGAAGATTGTTCGTATCCCGACCGATGATGGTGAGACCATTGTTGTTCATGGGGAGAAGCGTGAGACGCCGTTAAGGATGATTAGCTGCCTGAAAGCGAGGAAGTGTTTGAGGAAAGGATGTGTTGCTTTTCTAGCACACATTGTGGATAAGAAGGCTGCTGAGCCGAAGATCGAAGACATCCCTGTCGTGAGGGATTACCCAGAAGTTTTTCCAGAAGACTTGCCTGGCTTGCCGCCTCAGAGGCAAGTGGAGTTTCGCATCGACTTAGTTCCGGGCGCTGCGCCTGTGGCTAAGGCACCCTACAGACTTGCTCCATCTGAGATGCAAGAACTGTCGACACAACTTCAAGAGTTGTTAGACAAGGGTTTTATCCGACCAAGCTTCTCGCCTTGGGGAGCTCCAGTTTTGTTTGTGAAGAAGAAGGACGGTAGTTTTCGGATGTGCATTGACTACAGAGAGTTGAACAAGCTGACGATCAAGAATAGGTATCCCCTGCCAAGAATCGATGATCTGTTCGACCAGCTTCAAGGTTCAAGCTTCTATTCAAAGATCGATCTTCGATCCGGATACCATCAGCTACGGATACAGGAGGAGAGTATCCCGAAGACAGCCTTCAGAACTCGATATGGACACTACGAGTTTCTGGTTATGCCGTTTGGTTTGACAAACGCACCTGCAGTGTTCATGGATTTGATGAACCGAGTTTGTAAGCCGTACTTGGATAAGTTCGTGATTGTATTCATCGACGACATCTTGATTTATTCAAAGACGAAGGCTGAGCACGAGCAGCATCTTAGAGCCATTCTGGAGCTACTAAAGAAGGAACAATTGTACGCCAAGTTCTCTAAGTGTGAGTTTTGGCTACGTGAGGTGCAATTCCTTGGGCACGTGGTGAATGGAAATGGAATCCATGTGGACCCAACCAAAATCGAGGCGATCAAAGACTGGGAAACGCCAAAGACGCCAACCGAGATTCGGCAATTCTTGGGTTTGGCTGGCTATTATCGAAGGTTCATCGAGAACTTTTCAAAGATCGCTCAACCGTTGACACTCCTCACGCAGAAAGATAAGAAGTTTGATTGGGGAATCAAACAGGATGAAGCGTTTCAGATATTGAAGGATAAGCTTTGTAACGCGCCGATCTTAGCTCTACCAGAAGGTACTGACGATTTCGTGGTATACTGCGACGCATCGCGTCAAGGATTGGGTTGTGTGTTGATGCAACGTCAAAAGGTTATCGCCTACGCATCACGCCAACTGAAAGTGCACGAAAAGAACTATACCACGCATGATTTGGAGCTAGGCGCAGTGGTTTTTGCCTTGAAGATCTGGAGACACTACCTTTACGGTACGAAGTGTACAATTTTCACAGATCACATGAGCCTCCAGCATATATTCAACCAGAAGGAGTTGAACATGAGGCAAAGACGATGGGTCGAGTTGTTGAACGATTACGACTGCGAGATCAAGTATCATCCGGGGAAGGCGAATGTGGTCGCTGATGCCCTAAGTCGTAAAGAGAGAATCAAGCCCATAAGGGTTAGGGCTATGGAAATGATAATTCAAACCGACCTTTCCTCACGCGTTCATGCAGCACAGAAGGAAGCTCTCAAGGAAGGAAACCTTGAGGAAGAATATCTCCGTGGGATGGAGAAGATATTGGTGCCAAACAGGGAAGGAACATTGTGTTTTGAGAAAAGGATTTGGGTTCCTCTGTTTGGTGGTTTAAGAGAGGTTATCTTTGAAGAAGCTCACAAGTCACGGTACTCTATCCACCCTGGAGCGGATAAGATGTACCAGGATCTTAAAGATTATTACTGGTGGCCTAGGATGAAAGGCGATGTTGCTATATACGTGAGCAAATGTTTAACTTGCGCCAAAGTTAAGGCGGAATACCAGAAGCCTTCGGGACTTCTGCAGCAACCAAAAATTCCCCAGTGGAAGTGGGAAGAAATCTCCATGGATTTTATTACGAAGTTGCCAAGGACGCCAAAAGGCCATGACGCTATCTGGGTGATAGTGGATCGCTTAACGAAGTCAGCACACTTCTTACCTATCCGCGAGAAGGATCATACAAGCAAATTGGCTGAAATCTATATGAGAGAGATTGTTACACGCCATGGAGTACCTCTCTCAATTATTTCTGATAGAGACGGGAGGTTCGTATCGAGGATATGGCAATCCTTCCAGGAAGCTTTTGGCTCAAAGCTGAATATGAGCACTGCCTTTCACCCGCAGACCGACGGCCAAAGTGAGCGGACGATTCAGACGTTGGAGGACATGCTGAGAGCATGTGTGATGGATTTAGGCGGTAGCTGGGATAAGCATTTACCCCTGGTTGAATTTTCATACAACAACAGCTACCACACCAGTATTGGTGCCGCGCCATTCGAAGCGTTATATGGGCGCAAGTGCAGGTCGCCGCTCTGTTGGTCTGACGCAGGTGATAGACAATTGGTAGGTCCCGATGTAGTTCAGGAAACTACAGATAAGATCGCGCAAATCCGAAATCGCATTAGTGCGGCTCGTGACCGTCAGAAGACCTACGCAGATCTGAAAAGGAAACCTCAGGAGTTTGAGGTTGGGGATATGGTTTTGTTGAAGGTATCACCCTGGAAGGGTGTGGCACGCTTTGGGAAGCGTGGGAAGTTGAATCCGCGCTACATTGGTCCTTTCAAGGTTTTGGAAAGAATTGGGACCGTAGCATACAAGTTGGATCTACCTGCCGAGCTGAATAATGTTCACGATACATTTCATGTATCCAATCTGAAGAGAAGTCCAACTCAAGTTAACGTTGCCATTCCTACCGACGAAATTCATATTGACGACACGCTCCACTTCGTTGAAGAACCTGTCGAGGTCACGGATTGGAAAGTAAACAAGACCCGCCGGAGCAGTGTCAAGCTCGTCAAAGTTCGTTGGAATGCTAGACATGGTCCTGAGTTCACCTGGGAGCATGAAGACCGAATGAAAGAGAAATACCCCCACTTATTTCCTGAGAACCCTGCTTCTACAAGCAGAATTTAAAATTTCGGGACGAAATTTATTTAACAGGGGGAGAATGTGACAACCCTCACCAAACCAGGTATCCGTACGACTTAATTAACTATTAATTGTTGCCTAATTACTGTGCTTAACTGAGATTTATGATAAACTGCTACTTGATTTTTGATACTTGTACATATCTGCATCATACTTTGATTTTTCCGTCACTACATTATTTATTTACTGAACATTAGTGACAAACATGATGCACAAAAGCACAGTAGCATTTGAACGGATAACCTATTTGACAGGCTGTTATAGCCAGCATCAGGCAGACACTGCCTCTAAAGGCCTGAATGAGCCAGAAATATTTTACTGCACCCATAGTGTGTGTAAGGATACAAGGGTTGTATAATTGCGTCTCTAGGAATAAGATATAGAGATTGGATGTGCCTAAAACGTACTCTAAACACAAAACACGGCATTTTTATCAACATACTAGCTTCTAGCTAATTAATAAAGTGCCAAAAACATGAGGAAATATTCCTGACACTTTGCAGAATAAATTGTGTCGCTAAAAATATTATTTACAACGCTTAAAGGATTACTTAAGCACTTTAACGGATTACTATCCGACCGAACAACCGGACTATACCCGGAACATAAAAATATTGCCAGAAATATTATTGGTATTTTTCTGAGCCAGTTAGGGTCCCTGATTACCCTAACACCCGCCTTATAACGCGTTAAACAACTAACGGGGTTAATCCCTAAAGTTAACCGACTTAACCAAACTAAACTCTAACTGAACAATCGAGATCGAACCGGATGGCATTCCCCCTCAATGGAATCGGCCAACTAGGTGGGACCAAGGGAGTACAACTTTGAATATTATATTAGATTTCGTGGATATCTAGACGACTTGAAACCGTTGGACGATAGCACTAAATTTCTCTATAAATACACACACACACCACACAAACTCACACACACCAACACCCACACTTTCTCTCCCTCTTGCCCCCTCCCTCTCGGCCGAACATACCCACCACCATCCACCATACTTTCGGTTCGTGTCTTGCCATTCCGAGCATATACTAGTGTCGGGGATCACGTACGAGGAAGCTTGAAGCAAGCGGAAGCTAAAGGACCACGTTCATTTGCTTTTATCCACGCCGTTTTCGCCAAAGATCTTCCCTAGCCCCGAGCTAGAGGTATAACATTTAAAACTTGTTCTTGAACGTATCTAAAGTGGTTAAAAGGATTTTTAACGGTTAAAAGTCGGTAACCCATCTTTTGAATCTAAAAAGTCTAC
The DNA here is from genome assembly GCF_002127325.2 of Helianthus annuus. Taxonomy (NCBI): domain Eukaryota; kingdom Viridiplantae; phylum Streptophyta; class Magnoliopsida; order Asterales; family Asteraceae; genus Helianthus; species Helianthus annuus. The sequence goes on from NC_035438.2 coordinate 39,522,489, forward strand.
AAAAACTCGAATATCGTTGGTTAAAAGCATATAACACGTGTAAAAGTTGTAGTATTTGAATATGTTGATTGTTGAGGCCCGATCTACGTTGTGGTGGCTCTTATCATCGTTTAACCCGACTTTGTTAAGATCCCGAATCTTGACATACACTTGTTTCTTTTGTACAAGGGTTAAAAGGTGAAACTCCACCACACAGGAAACATGAACTTGTGTAAAAGTGTTTTGACATGTAAAATGGTATTTAAAACGAGCCGATCTACGTATGTATAAGTGGTACATTCGTAGAACCAAGTGTCGAGAAAATCATGTTTTATATAAGTTGGATAACATGATAACAAATATGATTTTTACAAACTACAAGTGTATAAACACTTGTGAAACGAAAGGTCCGACAAAATAACAATTTTTATAAAAATTGTCGGGAAGTTGTAAAGAATGATTTGTTCCAAAAACGAGGTTTTTGCAAGACTAAACTATTTTATACATAGATCCACTAAATATAACGAGATCTACGCAATAGTTTTAGAAAAACTACAAGTTCATGTAATAATGCGATTTTACATACTAGTCTACAAGTTTGAAGTGTTGAAACTTGTTTAATGTGTTGGAAATTGATTTGGTTGATTTGAAGAATTGTTGAAATGATTTTGTAAAAGAAAATGATACGCTTGAAAGCGTGGCCACCTCCAGTTACAGGGGAAACTCTGGAGAAATTTTTCTAAAAATCTAACACTTAGAATTATTTACAAGTGTTAGAATTATTTTTGAAATGTTTTCAAAATATATTTCGCCATGACTTTATTTATTAAATAATCGGAGGTGGGATTTTCACAAAAACTAAACGTGATAAATATTTATTCGATAAATATATTTTTCATCACACTGTTTATGATTATTTTGTGAAAATATATAAATATTATTTTTAGAGTAAAAATAATATTTACAAACTTTGTCGAACCCAAAATAATACCAACGCCTTTACGACAAACATATAAGTTACAATGGTAATTACTATTACCACTTAATCGTCAAAACGTAACTTACGCTTTATACGGAAATATTCACGAATGCGTATCTTGTCAACGTATTATTTTGGAAAGTATTATGTAAAGAGAAAATATATTATTTTTGAGAAAAATAATTATATTTTGAGATGAGAAATAAAATATATTAAGTGAGACTTAATATTATAAACACGCATGTATTAATTCCCCCATCCTTGGGAAGGAGATTAACTACCAAGTATATACGCGGAACGGTTGTCTAACTGTTTCCCGAAAATGTAAACTGTGAAGCTAAAGCACGGCCATCCGTCTAATAGAATTAGCACATGTAGGTCGTTGCGCAGCAGTTGGATATTTGGATTACTTGGTATTGTGACGCACTCACTGTGAGTTCATGTCCCCCTTTTCTCTTAACTGTTTTCAGTTTTATAAACTGCGGGGGTGAAATACATGTTACTATGATTATGAATATGTTTATACACGGTATGGTTAGCGTAAGGAGGTTTGTTACTCAGATCATGTGAGTGGGTAGGCACAACTTGAGGCCATTAATCCTCGTAGTAGGACCGAGGGACAGGAGCGGTAGATCTATCTGGGTGTAGCGAGCCCAGCCCCAGGTCCAGCATAACGGACCTCGGGGTGACTTAGTGCCCGACGCATAAATCCGCTAGGTTTGAGTCATCCCTACTTGCACTTCACACATATCAATGGCCTTGCAAACCATTGGTGATCTCTTTTTCCTTATTTGCTACATACCAGGTTTTTGATAAAGATAAAGGTTTGTTTACGCACTTTCGCATGAACTCGCTCAACATTATTGTTGATTTTTCAACTTACATGTATTTCAGGGAATTAACGATCTGGCGCGGTATGGCTTGTTTTCCGCTGCATTAGGCCCGAGGTCATCCAGGGTTCGAGGCTTGTGACTCTTTCCTAGACAAGTCACAGTCCTTGAATCATGTTTACTTTAAGTTTGCATTTGTAATGTTTAGACAAGTTATGGTTGTTGGGTGTTAACCCGTTAAGACAATGTTTTACTATTTTATTTTTAATGGATGATCTTGCATATTTTCAATTCATATAGCTTGTTATGATTAAGCTATGGTATTAAGAAGTCACACCAAATTAACCACGCTTCCGCAAAGCCAGGGTGTGACATTCCGCCGGTTCATCAATCCGACAACTGTAATATATATATTGCCCAGGTTTTGTATATTAAATTATGGCGTCAACTTTCAGACTCGTTTGTTAGCTAGACGATACGAACTATATATTAACCATACAGGGATAATCAAAGCTAGACAATAAACAGAATTTAAATTCGTCATTTGACTTGACACGGGGCAACCGGTCACGACGGGGTTGTCAACCCGATAGATCTACCAACAATTCATCGCGTGCAATACTTAACTGATTAAACGACATCATGGGCGCAGGGTCCTCTTGAAGGACAATATGATGTCTGCCTCACGTACAATATATATATCCTACTAATATGACAATTTAATACACGACGTTGTACGAATTCCCCTTACTCTCCATCATATGAGACCTAGTCAAGATTTCGTCCCCAACTGTACGGTCATGTTTCCCTTAAGAAATACCGTACTTACAATATTCATTCATCAAAAACGTTTTACTTCGAAACGTATGACTTAACAAATTTCATATATTTTCAGCGAAAATATATATTTTATATTAAAAGGTATGTTTTATTTCGAAAACATTATTAAACCCTTTTAATGACGTGCTCTACCCCCAAAATATATACAAAGCGGTAAAAAG